>NW_026867487.1:1101274-1228648 GCF_020745735.1 Hemiscyllium ocellatum
GCAATTATCTGTGATTGTGCAACAGTATCTGTGACTATGAGTGTAAGTGTAATTGTGTTTTGTGAGTATTTGGGAAATTTAACGCAGAAAGGAGCATACATTGATGGAAGAACCCTTGGAAGCATAATATACAGAAGGATCTCGGTGTAGAGTACCACAGTTCCCAGAAAATTGGCATCTGTGGTTTATGGCATGCTTGCCATCAGCATTCGAGGATTTGGGCATAACCTTTTGATGTCAGGTTGCTTGCTATCGAAATTTAGTTCGCCCACACTCGGAATACTGTGTACAATTCTGCTCATCACACAGCCGGATGGACGTGGAGGAATTGGAGAGGCTAAATACACGATTTACCAGGATGGTGCCTGGTTTGGAGGGTGTTGGCTGCGAGGAGAGATTCGGCAAACTTGGTTTGTTGCCAGCTGAAGGTCGGAGGCTGAGGTGTGGCCTGACATAAGTTTACAAATTGATGAGAGGCCTGGATAGATGGATAGCTGAAGACTATTTCCAGGATATAAATACCAATGACGAGGAGACATGGGTTTATGAGATATCTATACAGATAAATGAAGAGGGAATGAATAAAGGCATATGGCCAGATAAAAATGAAGTTTTGATGGTCAATCTGATTTTTGCAGGGGTCAAGGAGCTCCCAAACAAACGCGAGAAAGCTGCAAAAAACCTCTGCACGTTTCATTGCGTCTACCGAGAGAGTAACCGTGTGATGGAATCTTCTCCAAATGTTAGAATGGTAAATGCTCGCCATTTGTCATTACAGTCCTGGAGGGCGGAGGGGCCTCATTCTTTGCTCGACTGTTCTTTGTTTTTAGAGATTAATAGAGTTGTAGAGATGTACAGCATGGAAACAGACCCTTTGGCCTGAAACATCATGTCGACCAGGCATCCTATATTAATCCAGTCACAAATGTTCGCATATGGCCCATATCACTCTACACTAGTGCGATTCATATATCCACCCAGATTTTTTAAAATGTTGTAATTGTAGCAGACACCACCACTTCCTCTTCCAGGTCATTCCACACTTCGTCATCCTTTGCATGATAAAGTTGCACCTTAGACACTTCTTAAATCTTTCCCATCTCACCCAAAACCTATGCCCTCTCGTTCCATACTCTCCCACTCCAGGGAAACGATCTTGTCTTCTTTCCCAATATATGCCCCTAATAATTTTATAAACTTCCAAAAGGTCACCCCTCAGCCTCCAAGATGCGAGGGGAGGGTCTAATATTGTGTCTCAATGAACCGCTGCTTTTTGTGGTAGTTTTGTCATTGAAGCTGATGTCCTTGAATTCCAGATGTCGTAATTGAAGTTTCAAAAGCGGCTGCATTGCTATGCTATTTTGGGAGAAAATGATCAAAGGAATTGCACTTTAAAAATGAGGAGGAGAGACATGGTCAGTGACAGAGAAAGAGAGAAAGTGGGTGTGCGTGTGTGAGAGAGAAACAGAGAGAGAGAAAAACCTACACTGCTGTCTGACACTGCAGTGAATAAGCACTGCTTCTGTGTTTGTTGTTTGCATTCAAGCATTTCAGCTCTTTGATGCATTGTTTGCAGGATAGCTTAGCTCTATCGATTGCTTGATGCTTAGAATGTTAGTCATGCAATTTGTCTTGTTTGTTAATTTCACCAGGTTCGCCTTTCCTTTTTAGATGTGTTCTGAATATCCAAAACAAGCAAGAATGCTTGCAAGACTGTTGGGAAAATTAATCACCGCCAACAGAGCAAAGTGCAGCTCTGGGATTTGGTGCAGAGTGTGGTGCAACATCGGCAGGGTCTTGCAAATTGCTGCCTGGGATGTATGCGTGGGGACTGAATGTTTAGGGAATCACATAGTTGTGATGCTTGTCAAAATAGGGAAGGCACACAATTTTGGAGTTCAAATTTGATGGGAAGGTGGTGCAAAAATTTGGAGAGGCCCAAATTCGGGGGCAAGAAAATTATGGAAGTGTGCGAAATGATATGAAAATACTTGAGAGGTAAAATTTGACGGCAATATTTCGTGGGCAAAATTGCGAGTCATAGAGAGCCAGAGAGAAAACAAAAAAAAAGTGAAATAGAGAAAATGTCAACACTTCTGTCCCTGTGCAACGAGGGTCTCTGTTGTTTTTTGAGTGAATCTACTGAAATGGGTGAAACACCCACCCAGCTTTTTCTCTGCCTGTCCCTCTTTGTATTTAGAGTGATACATTGCTGATTGTCTTGCTGATGTCTATTTCGTTATATGTGTCCCTGTGTTTTGTGTATGTGCATCTAACTCTGACTACAATACGGCACATTTTGTAGAGGAGGGAAGTTTGAATGAATGAACGAATCAACGACTTAAAAAAAGGTGAATCAAAGACCCAGAGTCTCCATCATTGTTCAAAGTGATTCAGTGTCACCCTCTGGTGGCCTCCCCACGATATTACACGAGAAGCATTTTTTGGAGAAAGAATCAAAGCCTGTGGATCTCTGAAGTTGTACAATGCTTTCATGCAATGTCTTTATTGAATTGAATTGAGTTGAATTTATTGTCATTGCCATGAGTCACAGTGAAAACCTTTATCTTGCGAGCAATACAGGCAGATCACAGAGTTAAGTAGCATAGGTAAGTAAATAATATGTAAACAGTGGCAAAAACAAATACACAGTTACAGGCAAATGTTTAGCGTTTGTGAGTCCATTCAGTATTCTAACAGCAGCAGGGTAGAAACTATTTGCAAACAGGCTGGTGCGTGTGTTCAGGCATCTGTAACTTTTCCCCAATGGTAGAGGTTGTAGAAAAACATGCTTGGTTGGGACGAATTTTAGAAAATGCAGCTGGCCTTTCCTTGACACCGGGCCTAGTAGATGTATTCTATGGATCGGAGGTTGGTCTTTGTGACTGTCTGGGCCAAGTTCACCAATCTCTGTAACTGTCTCCGATCTTGAATGGTACAGTTGCCATATCAGGTTGTCAGACAGCCAGACAGAATGGTGTTGATGGCGCACCTATAAAGGTTGTCAAGAGTATTCACCGTCATGCCAAATTTCCTCAGCTGCCTATGAAAGAAGAGACGTTGTTGGGCCTTTGTAAAAACTGCGTCCACATGAAGAGTCCAAGAACGCTTGTGTGGATGACCACAATACCAAACACTTTTATCCGATCGGTGTCGCCCTGACAAAAGATCAGAAGTAGAGGGAAAAAAAGTGTTGGTTACACTCCCTCAGTTTTGGATTCAGTCCTCACTGAGCAATTGAGAGAGTAGATTACATGCAAAATTACAAATTGCTGAAAGTACGGAAAGAACTATACACAGTCGTCTTACAAAGCGATTCACTCAGACGTACCTGGATACAGTTGCAATGAAAACACTCTATTAAGTGTAATTGTCAGAATTTGTGGGCGGATTTGTGGGCGGCACGGTGGCACAGTGGTTAGCACTGCTGCTTCCCAGCGCCTGAGACCCGGGTTCAATCCCCGACTCAGGCAACTGACTGTGTGGAGTTTGCACGTTCCTCCGGGTGCTCCAGTTTCCTCCTACAGTCCACAGATGTGCGGGTCAGGTGAATTGGCCATGCTAAATGGCCCGTAGTGTGAGATAAGGGATAAATGTAGGGGTATGGGTGGGTTGCACTTCGGCGGGTCGGTGTGGACTTGTTGGCCGAAGGGCCTGTTTCCACACTGTAAGTAATCTAATACTGTTCAAAGACAAATAATTTCCACGTTGCAGATGAAACAGACACGTTTCTGAACATGACCATGTTTCATTCTGAGGGAACATTTAGTCCAGTTCCACTGCACTCCAGACCAGGATAGTGTTTGTGTATGTCTACGGGTGAGTCTATCTCAGTATGATGTGTTTGTGCGTCTGTGTAGTGTGTGTCTTTCTTGCTGATATAAGTTCCTCCAATGTTTACTCTTATTCCGTCTCTATCCATCTTCTCTCCTCTCTCTCCCTTCCTCTATCTCCCTCCCTCTTTCTCTTGCTCCCTTTTCCTCTCATTTCTACCAAGCCCACCTCTCCACCTTTCTGTACATGAAAGAGCAAATCAAATTCACAGCCCAGGGAGAGGCCCTCCAAGCCTGTGCGGATCCAAATCTACTGTCTGAACCTATCGCCCAATTTTTAAGGATCTGTATCCCGCTGCAACCCACCGACTCAAGCATCCGTCCAGGTGCTGCTTAAATGAATCTACTGTGCCTGCTTCTACTACCTCTCCTCGCAACGCGTTCCAGGCACCTACCACCGTCTTTGTAAAGTACTTTCTGCGTCTATTCCCCTTAAACTTTTCTCCTCTCACATTGAACGGGTGACCTCTCGTTATTGAATCCCTTGCCCTGGGGGGATAAAGCTTATCTCGATCTATTCTGTGTATATCCTCCATGATTTTGTGGACCTCAATCACGTCCTCTTTCAATCTCCTTTTTGTTCTAATGCAATCAATCCTGGCCTACTCAACCCCTCTTCATAGGACCTTCCATACCAGGCAACATCCACTTAAATCTTCTCTGCACCCTCTCCAAAGCGTCCACATCCTTTTTTTTAATGTGACGACCAGAACTATACACAGTCTTCTAAATGCAGCCGAACAAAGGTTTTGTAGAATTTAACAAGCCCCATCAGCTCTTATCCTTTACACTACGTGCGATGAAGACCAGCAAACCATATGTCTTCTTGACCACTCTATCCATCTGTATTGCCACCTTCGGGGTACAATGGGCCTGAAAACCCAGATCACCAACTTTTCCCAAGGCTAGCGGGTTTTCAGAAGATTTGAGAAGAACTTTGCAGCTCAGCGAGCAAAACTACATACAAAAATTGTTCCAATGCTCTTCCAATTACATGACAGTTCGCTCTAGACTTAAACCTTCCAAAATGCATCACCTCACATTTGCACAGATTGAACTCCATCTGCCCCTTCTCTGCCCAACTCTCCAGTCTATCTATATTTTCCTGGATTCTTTGACAGTTCCCATGCTTTCTACTACTCCAACAACCTTCGTGTCATCTGTAAACTTACTGATCAGACCAACAACGCCCTCTTCCAGATCATTTATGTAAATCACAAACAATAATGGCCTCAACACTGATCACTGTGGAACACCACTGGTCACCTTTCACTGTTTTGAGAAACTCCCTTCAACTTCTACTCTATGTCTCCTGTTGCTCAACCAGTTCTTTATCCACGGAGTTTGAACACCATTCACACCATGTAACTTCACTTTCCCCAGTAGTTTACACTGGGAAACTTTTCAAATGCATTACGAAGTTTATGCATTTGACATCTACAGCCTTTCCTTCATCTATCAACTTGGTCATTTCCTTACAGAACTCTGTAAAGTTGGCAAGGCACGATCTCCCCCGCACAAAACCATGTTGCAGCTCACTGATAAGTCCATTCTCTTCCAAATATAAACAGATTCCATTCCTCAAAAATGTCTCCATCAACCTTCCGACCACTGATGTTAGGCTCACTGGCTGGTACTTATCTGGGCTATCCCTACAACCTTTCTTGAACGGGGGACAACGTTTGCAACTCTCTGGCACTCCACCTGTGTTTAAAGATGTTACACAGACCCCAGATATTTTCCTCTTTCGCCTCTCTCAGCGACCTGAGATAGATCCCATCCGGTCCTGGGGATTTGTCCACCTGAATATCCTTCAACCTACCCAACACATCCTCCCTCCTTATGTCATCATGATGTAGTGTAAGCAAAACTCTATCCCTAATCTCAACATTCACAGTGTCCCTCACCTCAGTGAACACTGATGCAAAGTAATCAATGAGAATCTCACCCATTTTCTCACATTCGACATGCATCCTTACGTCCTTATCGTTTAGTTAATCAACTCTTTCTCTAGTTACCCTCTTGCTTCTTACATATGAATGAAATTTCTTGGGATTCTCCTTTATTCTCCTCGCTAAAGTTATTTCATGACACCTTCTAGCTCGCTTGATTCCTCGTTTACGATTCGTCTTACTGTCCTGATATTCCTCCAAGGCCCATTCTTTTCTTAGCTGCTGGGACCTTGTGAACGCTTCCCTTTTCCTCTTGGCTAGTCGCACAATTTCTTCTATCACCCAAGGTTCAAGAATCTTGCCTTTCCTATTCTTTGTTTTCAAAGGACATGCCTATTCTGCACCATCTACAACATGTCTTTGAAAGCATCCCACATATCAAAAGTGGACTTCCCTTCAAATAACTCCCCCCCCCCCCAATCCACATTTTCCAACTCCAGCCGAAATTTGATATAATTGGCTTTGGCCCAGTTTAGTACTCTTCCCTGTGGACCGCTCTCATCTTTGTCAACGAGTCTTCTAAAGCCTACAGAATTGTGGTCACTATTCCCAAAGAAATTCCCCACTTGAACTTCTACCACCTGGCCTGGCTAATTCCCAAACACCTGGTCCAACAGCCCCCAGATGGACCATTGACATAATGCTCTAGAATCCTTTTCTGGATGCCCCTTACAAATCCTGTCCCATCTTGACCTCTGAGACTAAGGGTATCCTAAGCTATGTTGGCATAATTAAAATAACCTATCACCACCCACTGTTGCCTCTATATCTTTCCATGATATGTTTACCTATTTATTCTACTACCTCATGCTCACTGTTGGGAGAACTATATTACCCCCGCCACTCCCACCAACAATATAACAGCGCCCATGTTATTTCTCAGATCTACCCATAATGTCTCACTGCTTAAGACCTCCATAGCGTCCTCCTTTAGCATAGCCATGATATCGTCCCTGAGCAGCAATGCAATTCCTCCCTCCCCACTTTTACTTCCCTCCTTGACCAGTCTGAAGCATCTATATCCTGGAACATTTAATTTCCAATCATGCCCTTCCTTCAAGCAAGAGGCTGTGATCGCAATAACGTCATAATCCGAAGGACTAATCCAAGTCCTAAGTTCATCTACCTTATCACAATACTCCTTGCAAGAAAGCGTGAACACTTCAGACCAACAGTCCATTGACGTTCATCTGCTCTCTTCCCACTCTTCCTCTTAGTAATGCTAACCTCATGTTCCTGATCCCTGCTGTCCCTGGTTTCCACCTTACTGTCTACTAGTCTTCTCTTCTGGTTCCCAAGCCTCTGCAACATTAATTCAAGCTGTCCCCAACAGCAGTAGCAAAAACTCTCCCAAGGACATTAATCCCAGTCTGGTTCAGGTGTATAAACTCTAATTTGTAATAGCCCTGAGTGCCAAGTCCATAACTCCCTCAAATTGGCCACGCAGTGGAAAGAAGATAAGAAAAAAACATGTGACATGCTTCTGTTTATTGGTCAGGGCATTGAGTGCAAAAACCAGTAAGAAATATCGTAACTTTATTAAACTTAAAGACATTGCATTCAATTCTGGTCGCCACTTTATAGGTAAGACATGGAGGTTTTGGACAACATACAGAAGCGGTTTACCAGGATGCTGGCTGGATTAGATGGTAAAACAAGAGGCCGGACCAACTTGGGCTGCTTGTCCTGGAACAGCAGAGGGTGAGTGGACACTTGTAGAAATCTATAAAGTTATGGCATTCACATACAGGTTTGACAATCAGAATCATTATCCGAGTATTTAAATGTATAATATTAGGCGACATGAATTTAAACGAAAGGGTAAAGGTTCAATGGACATATGGGGGGCGCGTTTTTTATACAGAGTGATAGGTTCATGAAACGCACTGCCATGCATTGTACTGGAAGCAGATGCGAAAAAGGAGTCTTAGAGGCTTTTTGATCAGCACATGAACAAGCAAGGGGTGGAGCGGATTGACCATGAGTTGGCAGAAAGGAAGAGTTTATTTTGGTGTTGCAATCTGCTCGATATTAAAGGCCGAAGGTCCATTGTTGTGGTGTACTGATATATGTTTAATGTTCGAAGGCAGCTAATCATTATCGTGTCTTTCCCAGTGGGCTACTGCAAGTGGCTGAGCGGACACTGGATGAGGGCATTGCTGGCTGGTGCCATCATTTCTTGTTCATCTATAAGAGACCAGATGGCAATTAAGAGACATTGCTTTCGGACTGGAGTCACATGGTTGGCAGATCGGGTAGAGATGGCAGTCTCTCTCCCGAATGGACCTTATTGAACAAAATGGGATTTTCGTATCGGCAACGATGTTTTGGTCATCATTACGGTCTTAATTTCAGGTTTTTTTTTAAAGGATTTAATTTCAAATTCAATCCTTTGCTTTGGCGCAGCCTTAGAGTAAAAAGAAGACCATTCAGAACGGAGATGTGGAGAGCCATCATACGTCAGAGGGTGGTGAATGTATAGAACTTGTTGGCCCTGAAGCTTGTGGACGCCAGATCATTGAGTATATTTAAGACATAGATACTCAGGTTTTTGATTACTGAACGGTTCAAAGGTCATGGGGAGAAGGTGGAGGAAGGTGGTTGAGAAAGTTATCAATCTTATAGAGTTTATAAAATCATGAGGGGCGTGGATGGGGTAAATAGGCAAGGTCGTTTCCCTGGATTTAGGCTGTTCAGAACTAGAGGGAATAGACCTTTGGTGAGCGGATAAAGATTAAAAAGGAATCTAAGGGTCAACTTTTTCAAGCAAAGAGCAGTGCGAGTGAGGAATGAGTTGCCAGAGGAAGTGGTGGAGACTGGTACAATTGCAACATTTAAAAGACATCTGGATTGGTACAAGAATAGGAAGAGCTTACAGGGACATGGGCCAACGGCTGGCAAATGGGATTGAATTAATGTAAGATATCTGGTCTGAATGGACGGGTTGGATCGAAGGGTCTGTTTCCATGCTGAACATTTTTATGACTATATGACTCCAAACATGCCTGAACAGCAGAGCAGACTCGATGGATGGAATAGCCTAATTTCTGTTGATGTATTTTATCGTCTTATGTTCATCACTGGAACCTCGTACCAAAGAACATTGCCCTGGTCTGGATTTAGAGTTTAGTGAAAATATAATTGGGCCATCAACTTGAACAATGAGGATGTCTTAATAAAACCTGAAAATGAATGTTACCTCTGATGACCTGGAGATTGGTATCGGGATGGGAGAGTGACTGTCGGTAAAATTGGAGATGCAGTAGATTAGATACTCAGCAGAAACTGTTTCCATATGAATAGGCAATGAGCCTTCCCCACACCCTGACTTCTTTTTCCTGAGCAAGAAAGCTTGCTCACCCTTAACAATGTAAGCCACTCACAATTCCCACCCCTCTTGTGTTAGCACGAAAATAAGCTAAAGTCAGTCACTGTCAAGATTGGTTTTAACTTAATCTCTTCTATATTAACGACAAGCTCTCCAGTTGGTCTGCTATCATGTAAATGGATTCAAACCTTAACTCCGAACCCTCAGTTAGAGTTCGCATCATTTAGGTATACGTTGCTACCCCCAAAAGGAATGTGAGATGAATTGAAAAATTTGCTGGTATCTCAGTTGCCCGGTTTATTTTCCCAAAACTATTGAGTGCATCGAATAACTGAAGTAAAGGGATATTTCAATGCACACTTCATTTGCTTTCTGAACTTCGTTTGGGTCACTGCATAAATTACGGTGTTCGTGCAGCAACTGAGGAGCTGTAACATGAAGCCTAATTCCTGGACAAAATCGTATATCCAAACAGACAGGTAGCCTAAATGCGACATTCGGTTCCAAATCGAATGCAGCATTATCATTGACCACAAAATGATGAAATTTGCTGAAATAAAAAACAGCAAAATGATTGATTTCCTTCGACTCTCCATTTCTGGGTCTCTGGCACTCTGGGGAATGAGTCTCCCACGTGCTCTGCTGCTCACGAGAATGTGTCGGATGGTGAAAACATTGAGCAGCAGAATCAGGACGAACGGGAGAGCTGGAGTGAGAATGTAATGGAGAAACTCGAGTATGACCCAGAACTGAGATTCCTGAACATCATTTGTGACACGACAAAACCATGGCCTGTTTATGAGCCAATACTGATCTGTCAGCATAAAATACCAGAAAATATTATTTAAACAACTCAGTACAATCACTGTTCCTAGAAACACAGGCACTGTTTTCTCATTGCAATATTTGCTTTTGAGCTTCTGGCAACATATGGCCAAAAATCGGTCGAAGGTGAAAGTGACGGTGAACCAGACAGAGCAGTCAGTGACTGCATAAAGCAGGACGGCGTGGATGTTGCACACGTGGACCGAATACATGAAGATAAAATAGACATAGTAAACGATTGGTATTTGTCTCAATATCAAGTCGATGATAATGACCAGTAGATCTGTCACCGCCATGGCCATCAGGTAATAGTTGACACATTTGGAGAGGCCACAGTTTTTGCGAGATAGGATCACTACCGTTACTATGTTAACTGTGGGAAAGGAAAATAACCATTAAATTTGCGCACGAGGGACACAAAACTTGAGATAGTACGTTAGGTCTGGCTTGACGAACGCCTTATGTGAGTGTAACAACACTTCTTTATTTACGTAACCCAGTCTATTGCAATAAATGGCAGAGTTTCCTTTGCCTTTCCTATAACTTGCCTTCACACTTTCTGTGATTCATTCACAAGGACACCCACATCCCTATGCATTGCTGCACGCTGAACTTGATTCTGCTCTAAATAAGAACTTGCCCTTTCATCTTGCTGGCCAACATGGAGAACCTCGCACTTGTCCATATTAAACTCCAACTGCCACATACTGTCAATATCCATCTATAAACTGTCTATCTCCTCATCACTGCCTGCTTCCCCATCCATTTTATTATTATCCGTGATCATTGCTATGTTACACTCTGTCTGTCATTGCAGATCACTATTTTCAATTCTCAGTATTTGAGATCCCAGAAATGAACCTTGCGGCACCCCAGAAGTTACATTTCGTCGCCCAGAGAAGGACGCATTTATTCTGGCCCTCTGTTTCCATCAGCTGAACAATCCTCTCTCCCAAACAAAAGGACGACAGAACTGTCCTTTGATCACTTTAATCCCTAGGATTAAAAAAGTCTCCTAATAGGTAGTGTAGTATTCGACCTCCTTGACGTGAGATATTGATACTAATGCACCCCCATGCTTTTTCCAGCTAAAACCTTTCCCTTCCACGTTACAACTTAAGCTGCCTGACTTCTCTCTTTTCAGAATCCACATTTGCACATCTGCACTCGTTATGGTCACAGTGGTCGACCAACTCAGAAAATGTGCCTTCTGGACATTGAGTCGATGCAGCCTAAAACAACCACCGAACAATTCTAATCATATTCCTCAGCCCTTGGCTCATGGCATAGTCTGCTTTGGCATCACAATTAGTTCTCTAATATGATGAGGATTTCTGCCTCTTGCAGGCACTGAGTTCCACACTGTCAAAAACCTCATTATTCCTTACCTCCCGGCTCTGAACCTCATGCCCCTAATCTTAATCTGTGCCGCCTGTTCATTGATCCCTCCAACAAGGAGAAAGGTTTCTTCCTGTCCACACTACCTATATTTTATACACCTCAGTTTGCTCAGACCCCAGTCTATCCAAACCGTCCTCATCACTAAATCTCTCTAGGCCGGTCAACGTCCCGGCTCCTCTCCAGTGTTATCAAATAACGATTATAATGTGGATTCCGAAAAGATCCGTGACAGCAGGCATAAAGAAGGAAGGAGTTAGCCTCCGGTGAAACTGACTTTCTCTGGCGGAGTGGCAAAAATGCTGGCTCTCTGAATCTAAAACAGAATGCAAGGCTTTGGCAGCTTCTTCAGATAGGCAACCAACATGATGGGGTCATCAACCCCCTCAGAGAACGCCATAGGCTCAAAGATGTCCTATGCTCAGGTAAAACACCTTCACGCTATTGTGTCTCTCCAAGATGAAAAAAACTCACTGCTTGAATCGTAGTATTCCACGTTGCACAGTGACAACATTCCTCAATGTTGTAAGAGTTTCAGATTTGACAAGACTGGAAGTGTGGAGATTTGTTGATGGGCGTTTCCTCAGTTATTGAGGAACTCTCAAATGCAGATTTTTATTAGTATCAAAATCAACTTCCTACCGTGGCAGGATTAGGACCCAGCTCCCCCGAACATTAATTGGGAATTTACATATTAATATTCCTCAAAGCCACCGCCAGAACCTGAGTTGATTCGAAGCAGAAAGAGCGATTGTGTAAAAAAAAGGAAAGCGAATTGAGGAGAAAAGCCGAGAAGTGGGAGATCAAATCAATCATTCAATAGACCGAAGCTCCTATCCATTCTGTGGTGTCGATCTCGATGAAATGGTGCTCGGGGCTAGTTCGGTGAAAGAGATGCGACTCTTCAGAAAATCTATTCACTGGATAGCAGCACTTGTATTTGCATAGGCTGCATTAGAACTGATGGACGCACGAACATGGTGTCATCATCAAACAGCACGAAGACAAACCCGTCACCTGACTCATCCATGCTGAACAGGTTTCCCAAACTGAACTAATATTATTTGGCTGCAATTGGCCCAAGCGCCTCTAAACCTTTTTGAGCCATGTAACCGTTCAAATGTATTTTACATGTTGTAATTGCACCAGCTTCCACCACTTCCTCTGGCAGACTGTTCATTGAGAGAACCACCCTCGCTTCATTGCCCCTCAGGTCCCTTTCATATTTCTCCCCCACCTTAAATCTATGCCCTCTAGCTATAGACTCCCCGACCTCGGAAAAAGGACCTCGTCTGTTAACCTCATTTGCAACCCTCGCGGTTTTATAGACCTCATCTCTCAAACTCCTCCATTCCAGCGAAAAATATCGCAGTCTATCCAACCTCTCTTTCTATCTCGAACCTTCCAGACTTGATAACATAATTTCAAACCTCCTTTGCACCCTTTCCAGTTTATCAATATCCTTCCTATAGCAGGATGAGCGGAATTGAACGTCATACTTATAAAGTGCCCTCAGTGGATATTGTGGCCTCACCAGATACATACCAGGAACGCCAACGACAGCTAGAATAGGATAGTAGACGCCTTGAATAATCCAAAGCACGTCCTGAATTCGAGATGGTAGAGATATCCAGCCCTGGGAAATCCAGTAAAGTCCATGGTAGAAGCTTCGATGCATTGTTATAATGACCCCCGTCAGAGTTTGATCACTCCCAGTCTCTGGAAAAGTTGTTCCTCTGTTAATGAGGGAGCTGGAACTCCAGCTGACACAGCCGGATAACACGCTGTAAGACGCCGTTTACTTATAAAGGAGGAGAGAGGCTTCAAGGGACACAGCGAGGATCCGTGGAGACTGACTTCAATGAGTGATGCAAAACAAACAGTTTGAATTAACCTCTTTCAGTCCAACAGGTCTCTGCATCACTAAAAAAAAGGAACATTTGGCCAGTCTCAGCGCCATGTGTGTGGGTGAACGAGGGAGTGGGTGGGGGCAAGGCCAGAGACATTGGCCATCACGTTTCAACTATTGTTTTTATACACGAGCGCGTTCAGAGTGCTGGAGAATTTTAAATTACACATCTTGTTTGTTAAAAAACTTTTGAGTTGTTTTCTTTGAAAATCATTTATCAGATTTGGGGTGTCGCTGGCTGGGCCCTCCTAGTTTGTCATATTCTCCTAGTTATCCAGAAGAGAAGGTGCTGGTGTGCGACGAGGATGAGAAGTGAAAGGAGAAGAGGCAGCTCTTATATGTAACAACACCCCGACGAAAGTTATCTTCTGAACCACTCACCATCCTGTCTTGGAAATACCTGTGTATCGCGACACCTTCACTGTCACTGGGATTTCATTCCTGAAGGACATTTGGGTTTCTGCTTTCAAAACATGGACTGCAGCGTTCCAACAATATAGTCATAGGAGAGAAGCTGAAAGTCTGGTGAACAGGTAATGTTTGCAGTTTGTTTAAGAAGAGTAACAGGCATAATTGAGGAAATTATAGGTCACTGTGTCTTACTTCTGTGTGAGTGAAGTTAGGGGAGAAGATACTTCATGGCAGAATTGACTCGCATTTAGAAAGGCACAAGTAAGTCCATTGCAAATGGCCGGACACCGAGGAGCATTTATGGAGTAAGTTTCCTCCTTCGTAATGGATAAGCTTGTAAAGAAAGCATATGGCATGCTTGCCGTCAAAGTTCGGGGTATTGTGTGTAATATTTGCAAGTCATGTTGCAATGTGTTAGACTTTGATTAGGCCACATCTGGAATAACTTTGCACATTCCTGCTCACTGGACAATAGGCAGGACGTGAAGACTTTGCAGAGAATGCCGAAGAGGTAAGCAGAAGGTTGCCTGGGTTGAAGTATTTTACCTTTAACGAGATTTTGGAAAAACTTGGTTGGTTTCATTAGGGCTTCAGAAGCTGAGCTGATGCCTAGTTGGAAGCATTTAAAATTCTGAGAGGCATGAATAAAGAGGATAGTCAGAGTATCCACAGGGTGGAAATGTCAAAGATTAGGGACATAGCGTTAAGATAGGAGATGGAAAGTTCAAAGGAGATGTGCGAGGAAAGTTTTCAACACTTAAGATCATATGTATCCGGAATGCATTGCTCCTGAAGATGGAAACTTTAAGTGCGTTGTGCGAGGCAATTTTTCAACACTCAAGATAGCAGGTGCCTGGAATGCATTGTCACTGGAAGTGGAATGAACAGGTATGATAGCAACATTTTAAAGGCACTTAGATAAAGTGAAGAGGCAGAGAATACGTGGATGAAGACCAAATCAAGGCAGATGGGATTATTTTAGTATAACATCATGGCCAGCACTGATATGTTGACTGAAAAGCTTGTTATATGCTCTGATTTCTCTGTTGCATGTTGTGATCATATCATCCTACGACGTGAGAACTCAATGGTTTTATTCTGTGATTAGTTCACATCCTTTGCTCCCTGCTCCTGATTAATGTGATTTCCCCTTTGTGCTTCTGCCCATGGCAGTTATTTTCAGGTATTATACATGCTCCATATCTCGATTGTATGCCTGTTCACGTGTCTGTCCAAATGTCTCGAAAACGTTGCTATCATGTCAACTTCTATCAGTTCCTGTGAACATTCCAGACAGTCACTGACATCTGTGACTTGTGCACTGTGCGGTAGAGCCGTGGTTAATGTTGTCGAATGCAGAGATTGAGGGTTTCAGGGACACTGTTCTGTGATATTTGCATCTCAGGTTGATGGGTGGCTAAGAAGGCATTTCGAGCACTTGCCTTTATTGCCCATACCATTGAGTCTACAATAAGGACGTCTTTTTTAGGTTGTACAGGATGTTGGTTAGGCCACTTCTGGCGCACTATGCATAGTTCTGGTTGGCCTGTAACAGGAAAAATAGTATTAAGTTACAGAAGGTTGAGAAAGTATTTATCTGCATGTACCAGTACTGGAGGGTTTCAGGTATAAGGAGGGGCTGTATCAGCTGGAATCTTCTTCACTCCAACCAAGAGATTGAGGGGTGACCTTGTCGAGATTAATAAAATAACGTGGCATCCTTAGATTAAACAGAAAAGAACATTGTCTGAAGGGTACGGGAGTTCAAAATTATTGGGCAAGTTTTTAATTTGCAAGGAGACAGATTTAACAAGGACGTTGCAGATTCAGGTACAGTTGTACCAGTTAAATGACGTTTAGAGGGATATAGGCCAAATGCAGGTTTGGAGAGCAGTTCAGTTTGTGAAACTTTGTCGGTATGATGGAGATAGACCGAAGGGTCTACTTCTGTTCTGTACGTCTCTACCTTCATTAAACAGTCCCGCTTCACCTTAAACTTATGTCCCCTAATATTTGACATTCTCACGCTGCAAGGTAAATAAAAATATTCAGCTATCCAGCTTATCCATGCCTCTGCTAACTTGATATACTTCTGCCAGATTTCCCATCAGCTTCCGACACTCCCATGAAAACAATGTTAGTTTGTGCAACGCTTTTTCTGGCAAATGAATTCTAATTCACCAACATCCTACTGAGTGTCTTTTGCAATCTTTCCAAAGCTTCCACATTCTTGGTATATCATGTGACAACCAGAACTGAACATAATGCTCCATATGCGACCGAACTTAACGCTTTATGCAGTTGCAGTTTGACTTGACAACTTTTATACGCAGTACTCCGACTCATCCAGGACGCTCTCTTCACCACTTAATCCACTTGTGTTGTCGCTTTCAGGAATGTATGACGTTGGCCCGAGATCCCTTGCATATCAGTGCTCAGACGGGTCTTGCCATTTACTGCATGCTTTCTTCTTGCATTTGGCCTCCGAAAATGCATCACTTCACATTTGTGCAGAGTAAACTCCATTTTCCACTTCTCTGCTTAAGATTCCGAATGACCTGAATCCTGTTATATCCTTGAACAACCGTCATTACAGATCCATAACTTCACCAATTGTATTGTCATCTGCGAACCTATTAATCAAACCACCGTAATTTCCGGTCAAATCAGTTATATTCACATTTTAAAGGACCTAGCACCGATATGGAAGAATTAATTCTGCAACAGAAGGAAAATATGATTGGAAAACGTAGGTACTTGTTTTTGCCACGCGCGTACACGACAGCCCGAAGGGAACTCGGTTTGTGCAATGGACGTCAATGACTCCAAGATGCGACTGTCCTTCCATTGAGAAGGATGCTAA
The DNA here is from genome assembly GCF_020745735.1 of Hemiscyllium ocellatum. Taxonomy (NCBI): domain Eukaryota; kingdom Metazoa; phylum Chordata; class Chondrichthyes; order Orectolobiformes; family Hemiscylliidae; genus Hemiscyllium; species Hemiscyllium ocellatum. Next base: position 1,117,794 of record NW_026867487.1, read on the forward strand.
GAGATCTGGTGGAGATTTTCCAAACAATGAGAATGTTGGACAGAGGAGATGAGAGACAAACTATACGTTATAATGCATTTGTCACGAACTAGACTGCATAGGTTTGAGTGATGAGAAAACGAAGAAACTGAGAAGTGACGTATTTTTAATTTTGCAGGGTGATGTTAGGATATGGAGGGCACAGCCTGGAAATCTGGGGAAGGCCCATTTAAAGTTTTCATTTCAAAGAGCATGTAAAGTATATTTTTATAATTGCACTATACAATAAAGTTCACGTTGGATATTGCCAGTTTTGATCATGGTAATTTGAAGCACCAATACAGACACGGTTGGCCGAACAGCGCCTTTCCACACTGTAGCAACATTGTGATTCAGTGATTCTCTGATAAACAGATTCTCTTCAAATGTACAGGGTCATTCTTCAACCCCAGTGCACGTTTCTTCGAACTAACTGGACTTTAAACAGATTAATTCTGACATGCTGTAAATGTTCTCTTATAAGTTTGTGTTAGTGTGCCAAGATTAATGGAAATCTGCATCGCGATTCAGAATTTAACGGCTTGACATTTTTACAGATCCCCAGTTGTGGTGAGCCTCGTCCAGAGACGAGCTTGCCCTGATGAAATACTCAATGGGATTATTTGGAGCCTCAATTCTTAATCCGAATTTACTGCGTTCTCCATCTGAATGTTTTAATTTTAAAGAAGAAATTGACTACAGGGCTTGAGCACAGAATTTACCACGGTAGCAGATGTTTCCTGTTGATTCGACAGAACCCCAAGACGCACACTGACAGTTCTGCGGTTTTGCAGACAGACAAACTTTTTTTAAAATACATTGAGCCTTCCATAAATCTTGCCAAATTTCACGTTATGGTCTGCTGTAAGACATGCTTCTGCGTGTTTTCTAACAGCATGTTGTGGCTCGTCTGTACACTTCATTGTTTGGGAGTCTCCTGATACCAGTCCGTGTGTCTGTGTATTTTGCTTCTTTCTGAGAGATCAGATTTCTTCAGATCGTTGGCAAGTTGCCCTCTATCGGAACACAACCCACATTTGATGTGAAATTCTACAGCACACTTGTGAGTCATGGCTCAGGCGCTGTCTCACAGACAAATAGGGCAAAACAGCACATGTTAAACCGGAAATTGTTGATAAAGTGAACTAATGTAGGCAAAAACGCTAATCTGCACCGTGTTTCGTATCCATGGAAACACAATCAAATTCCTGATGGGTTTGGAGTTCGGTTCAGAAAGCACAGCAGAAACTTGGGGCAATTATGATTTCAATATTTAGATTCCATTCACTGTTATTCAGAACTGGAAAGAGCCGGATAATGCTGCCTTATGTGCAGTTCGTCTAAGATGCTCGAGGGAAAGAGATGTGGGGAGGAAGCTGGAAAACCACAGAAACAAATCTTATATTTCTGAAGAAGCGATGGGGATTCTAAATCGTTATTAATGATAAGTGTGACATTCAGGAAGTCATTGATCGGAGCACCTACATTTTTTTCCAAAACACTTGTATATATTCCATATAACATGGCCTTAACACTCATCATTCATAACGTCATTGATCATAAACTTCCATGGATAGAAAAAAAAACACTTCCAAAACTTTCTTTGTCTTCTGTGATCACTCCAATTTTGTATCACACATTATGTGATGTACGGTTCCACAAGAAGTGGTCAACTGCGAAAGGGTAATTGGACACATTGACTGGTATTTCAATGTCTCTCTGCTAGTAATGTCCACAAACAGTGCGGAAAATGGACCACATGTGTTCCGACGTAAACCACATGGCAAATCCAACAAGGTCAAATATTGTCTAAACCGCATACCCTCCGTCAGCAATAGTATGATTGAAGGGGTCATCCACAGTGCTGTCAAACAGGAACCGCATGGCAATAAACTGTACATTGATTCCCAGTCTGAGTTCCACCAGAGCCACTTGGCTCTTAATAAAACATCCGGAATGCTGGAAAACTCAGCATATCTCTCTGCATCTGTGGAGAGAGAAACAGAGGAATTGAAAAGTCCCCAAAGAGCGGACTGGGTGCAGCTCCAACAAAACTCAAGAAGCTTGACAGCATCCAGAACAAAGCAGCCCGAGTGACAAGGACCACACGCACAAACATCCACCACCCACACTCAGTAACAGCATGGTGTACTCTTTTCATAAAAAAAAAACCAAGCTTTCTCAGAAAGCCGCTAACATACTCACGACAACTTCCACCCAGAGAATAAGGCCAGCAGATATTTGGGAAAGTTCCCTTCTATGGCAATCATCATCCTTTTTAAATACATTTCAGTCGTAAATGGACAAGCATATGGACGTCCATGAATAGTGTAGCTTAGATGGACTTCAAATTGGTGTGACAGATAGGTGCAATATCGCGGGCCCAAGGGTCTGTACTGCGCTTTAGTATGATATGTTTTATATCCTGCCTTGAAAATATGTCGCTATTCCTTCTTTGTCATTGGGTCAAAATTCTGGAAATTTCCTCCCTCATGGCATTGTCAGTCTGACTGCAGCAAATAGACTGCAAAGTTTCAAGAAGGCAGCTCAATATCAACTTCCCCAGAGGAAAGTAGTGATGGGTAATAAATGCTAACCAAGGCAGCGATGCCCATGTCGCATGTTTGAATTTTAAACAGCAATGTGAAGTTGGCTGCAGGGAAATCGTTTGAGGTGCAGTTCGTGATTTGCATTCCATTCCACAACTGAATACACCAAAATATCTAAATTATCTACCTAACTGGTCCTCATATTCCAAAGTACAAGGAAACATTTGTTCGAGCTCCACTTTGGCCTGCATTTGTAGCTAATCTTCTGCTCCACCTGTTTCAATGGAACTCTTGCCAGAATGACACGACCTTCAATATCGATTCACGTGGAGAAATGCTTTTAAATTTTCAAATTCCATGTTTTATGTTCATGAAGTCAGAATTCACACGACACCAAATTATAGTGCGTAGGTTCATTTGAAATCACGTATTTTTGGAGAGCTGCTACTTCATCAGGTGACTTCATGGTGATCTGAGCATGAACTCATTTCCAATCGACGCCCTGTCTCAGTTTTTTTTTTGTTTCGGTCTGTCTACGTCTACCTCTGTCTTTCTCTCTCTCTCTCTCTCTGTCTCTCGGACGAAAGCAGCCTGATCGGTCACTGGATCTCGACCTTTTCCCATTAAATTCCACTGACTTCACGCTGGCAGGGGAACTATGCATTTGTTCTTGAATGTACTCAATGACAATCCAATCTTTGTGAGAATTCCACTCTTACACTACCCTGTGAGTGATGAAACCTCAGCCACCCTTACCGGAATTGTGCACCCATGTCCCAAGATCATGACCCCTTTCCCTGGATATTCTGAAACGGGTTAAACATCAAGCCCTCATTGTGATTTTCAAAGCCGATCGAAATATTTACGTTTCAATGATATCCTCACCAAGGAATATGAGCCCAATGAATCCAATGTTTCCTTACTGGACACATCTGCACTGCCAGAAATCAGTCTGGAAGATTTCACTGCCACCATTCCAACGCAATGCACTGTACCTTAGGCAAGGCATTCTCACCGGCACGCAATAATTTAAGGGTCTCTGCAATGTCTTGTTCAATCACTGTGGAAAGATTTCTTTACACTTGGACTGAACCCCTTGTTCAAAGAAGGTCAAATTAGCACTTACGTTTCTATCTTTTACTTGTTCCCTTGCTTCCAATTGCGGATGTACCGGGTCACCACCTCTCTTTGTTCGTCATCACGAACATACTGTTAAATGTCTTTTTTTTAAAACTCTGGTCTTCTGTCCTCTCCAATTTTCCCTTCAATGTCATTAATCTTACACTCATTCAAATTGGACTGCATCTTTCATGTATTTGCTCAGTGGCCCAACTCATCCCGTAAGCATTGAAGCGCCTTCTCATCATCAAACATTGCAATGTCATCTTTGATCATTCTCAGCCAAAATAACTGAAGTGTGTTATGAATACCTCAGGTCCCTCCGTCCATTATCCACACGCTCCATTGGTCACCTCCTTTCACTGAAAATGCACTATTTTTCCTGCCTATGAACCCATTCTCTGTCCTGGCAAGTATATTTCTTCCAATAACTTGTACTTCAATTTTGAACGCAAGTCTATTATGTTGGATCTTCATATAGATCTTCCAAAATCCGTGAACACAACGTGGATCAAGTTATCCAATTTTCGTATAATAGTTACCCACTCAAAATTCGTAGCGTTCTCAAACACGATTTCCATCCCAGGCATCATGACAATTTTTTTCTGATCCTAATTAATGCCTATTATGACAGTGCTTATGGTAGAGGCCCGAGTACTGCATTAATCACGACAGCCTGTACATTGTGGTTTCCCCCTTCCTCAAATTTAGAACAGTTAGTTCACATTTTGCATCCCTAAACTGCCAGAGTTGTGTTTTGATTTTTCAGAATGTGCAAAAATTTGCATTGTATTAGGGCGAAACATGATTAGATTAAATTACTTACAGTGTGGAAATAGGCCCTTTGGCCCAACAAGTCCACACCGACCGACAAAGCGCAACCTATCCATACCCCTAACCTAACACTGCAGGCAATTTAGCATGGCCAATTCACCTCACCCGCACATCTTTGGACTGTGGGAGGAAACCGGAGGAAACCCACGCAGACACGGGGAGAACGTGCAAACTCCACACAGTCAGTCGCCTGAGGCGGAAATTGAACCCAGGTCCCTGGCACTGTGAGGCAGCAGTGCTAACCACTGTGCCACCATGCCGCACTGCAGGGATTGAATCTATTGCCATTTCATTTAGTCCCAATAAATTCAGTTGACCAGGCCCCTCCGCCACATTCCCAAAGAAGGCCTTATGTCCAAAACGTCAATTCTTCTGCACCACGAATGCCGCCTGACAGCTGTGCTTTTCCAGCACCAAACGTTTCGACTTTGTACTACAAAATCTGCAGTCCACATTTTCTCCAATGATTTGACCAATCTGTGTACATTGATGTACACTGTGTGTACTCACAGAGTTGTAAGTGCGTGGAGCGCACTGTTTGCAACAGTAGTACACACGCCATTATTTTGGGCATTTAAATGGTCATTGGATGGATGTATGCATGAAAATGAAATACTGTAGCATAGATATTTTTCCACAGATCAGCGCAACATCGAGGGCAGAAGGGCCTGCATTATGCTGCATTATTCTATGTTCTGCACTCTATAGGTTTAAAGTCACAGTTGACATGATGTGAGGGCCCGCGCATTTGAAAGGTGAGGGATATCAAATGGAAATCTGATATTTGCCAAATTTGAAAGATTGTGCAATGTTGCAGTATTACACCGTATCCGTCCCATAGGAGCTGACAATGATAGGAGGAAAATCAACGGAATTTGAAATTTGAGCACAAGTTTCAGAGGAAGAAAAAAAAGGAAAACAATCATTTCCTCTCGCAAATAAGTTGCTGAACACATTCGACCAAATTATAATGATTAGTCAAATATTGTTAGGAATACTGAGAAAGATGAGTGAAGCAGTTTGTCAAAAGACAAATAGAAATCAAGATCTGTGATTAGAAGACGATAAGATCCTTGGGGAGCTACTTAAGAATTTTTTTAAAGTTGGTTCAATGATTAAACACTTTTTATATCATGGAAAAGTGGAACTAAAAACAAAGGCAAATATTTGAAGAAGATGTTAAGTCGCACAGCATCTGTGGGCCCAAAACGCGAGGTAATATTTTGAATACAATGTGACTGTACCGGAGAATGACAGTTTTCCACACTGAGGACAGAGGGTGAGGAGGAGAGACAGGAAAAGATGATCAGAGTGCTCAGAGAATAAGACAACAGGCCTCTAATTATAGGAAAGAGTAGAATTAAGTCTCAGAATAGGTTCTGTTGATTGGGGGCGACGAGGTGAATGTTGCTCAGCTCTGCTGAGACCAATGCTGACAGGAGACGGATAGACAAAGGAGGAAAGGGGTGACTTGTAATCCAGAGAAAGGATAGATTTTTTGCTCTGAAGTTGTTGGAGTCCATTTTGAATCCTGATGAGTGTACAGTGCAGAAGTGGAAATTGAGCTGTTCCTGCAGCTGCTCGAGGAGATGTTGAGATGCACAGCGTCTTCAATGAATCCGCAACCACTAACCTCCGATGGTAGTGTGATTATATGATATGGATTCTGGTGTGAGGACTCGCTTCCAAGTCAAAATCTTTAACGTCATTGATCTCTCAAGATGAGCTGCACTTTGGAAACCGGTGTCTTTGTGCCCATTAATGGTCACATCACTTCTCATTGGTGTAGAAGACAGTGCTCAGTTCACAGTCCGCACACATCACAATCTATTGGTTGTTGGAAAGAAACACGGGCCTCTGTACCAGCCGTGTGAAGGAACTAACACTGACAGAAATCGAGGAGTTAATTGATACATTAACTGCTGCTCAGTATCTGTGAAACAGCACTCAGCTAATGTTCAGATTTGATCTGGTACCACCAGCTGGGACGATGTTTGTAACCCTCCTGAACTTACTTCTTCTGCAGCTATTGAACTGTGAGTTATGGTTTACTGAATACATTCTCTTACCCATTCATGGGCCAATAATTAGTGACATATATGTGGCAACAATAATATAATGGTCAGCCTGCGAGAGATAGAATATGGACATTATATAGAATAAGAAGTATTTTGTCTTCATTTCTCTATGACTGTTTCTGTGGTGTCAGAGATCCCCAACCTCCACCCTCCCCTCCTCCCTTAAACTTCCAATCGTTGCATGTATTCGTAGCTTCTGTACAGCTGACAGAGTTGAAGACCTACTCATACAATTCGAGTGTGTTTGGAAACCATGTCTGTCTCTGGTTTAACATTGGGTGTAGCCGGGAAAACTGCTGAACGCTATCTAACTAATTTATTAGTCAATATTTGGGAGAATGTAAAATAGAAGCTATGCATTTTGAATTTCTAGAAACTTGATATGCCACTGATTTTAGTCAGTATTTCTTCACTTTACATTCCAATACTTTCTCGATAGTGATGCATTTATACAGCGCCGTTCACATGCTCAGTGAAACAAAGGAGCTTTGATACATTTTGTTGTTGAGACAGTCCTGTAATTTTGGAATCATGGCAGGCGATTTGTTCCGAGAGAACTGTTGGAATAATTGCTGTGATAAAGGACCCAGTTAGCTGTTCATCTGCGAATAATTGAAGGGTCACTTCACACAAAACTATAACACTGCTTTCTGTCCGAAAATGTTGCGAGATCTGCGAAGGTATTCCAGAAATTTCTCATTTGTTTCTGATTTCCAGCATCCACTGTTCCTTGATGTTCTTTTTTCAGCCAGTTTTCTTATTCACTGAATTTGATCGAATGATTGTCACCACCCAGTTCAATATCAATAGCTCTTCTTTCTGTACCAGACAGTGGTTAAAATTTCAGTCTTTACCTAATGATTTTTTAAAGAAATCTTTGTTCATAGTATATCTGTACATGCATGCCTAGTCCCTGGAACGGGTCACTTCTGTACAGTAGTCAAAAGGTGCTGTGTTGGAAAAGCATATCAGGTCAGGCAGCATTCGAGGAGCAAGATAGTCGATGGTTCTACCATAAACTCTTCATCAGGAAAAATATCTCATTTTCCAAACGTCGACTGTCCTGCTCCTCCGACGCTGCTTGTTTCGCTGTGCTTTTCCAGCACTACCCTTTACAACTCTGATCTCCAACATCTGCAGTCCTGACTTGCTCCTACTTGTATACTGTATTACTGAAAAAACAAACATTGGAGTTTGACTCTATTCAACAAAGACACGAAAAGCATCTCTTACTTGGACTTGACTGTATTTATAAGTATTTGAAGCATTGCAATGGTCCGTAAACTGAATGGACCCGAAAGTTACATTCATCAGGAACACCTCAGACAGTTGCCTATCCATTGTGCCTTGTCGGCAACTGCCAGCAGATTTAATGCATCCCTCAGCACGTAGCACTGGACCTTGGAAAGTGTCAATCTGAAACACTCAGTCGGGGCCAAATGTTTGATCTGGAAGACCACAAACTATCGTGGAAACCAAAGAGCAATTTTCAGCGAGTTGGTGGTGCTCCAGGTTCAGTCAATGTTTGTCTCGGTCTGTGTGACGGGGAACCGACCGTATAGCACTGTGTACTGTGTCCCGAGCTGCTTGAGATGAACCACGACAGAAACCACTGCATCTATCTCCGTATTTGACCAATTCGCTTTCTCTCTCAGGGGTAAGACTGCTGCATATTAAGGCAAGGTTGAGCATAACATTATTTTGCTGGCAGTGAGATTTGCGAAGATTTTAATTTATTTTAAACACGTTGCCACATCTTCTGGTGAGAGTTGTGCCAAACTTAGTTTTAGAGAAGATCTGAACAGAAGTATCGAGGCACTTTACGCATCTTGTCTATCTTTGACTTTTCTTGTTCCCAGTGCTATCACTTCAGGCAAGCAAATGAAGAAGCAACTTTCAGTCTTCTCAAGAAAATCTGAACAGCTGGAACGGTTGTCTGTTACATTTGTGTGCACTGGATTCTGTGATAATAGTGAACTCTGCATCAGGAAAACAACCATCAATGCTCTGTCTACTGTTGATTGAACTCATGCACACATGTACAATTCTCTCAGAATATTCCAATACTCTGTATAACCATGGTGTGATAGTATTCACATACCTATGTTACTTGAAATCATGTTCCCCGTATTCGAGATTGATACAGAAATGACATGTCTTCGTACATGTTGTTCACGCAATTATTTTCATCTTGCCAAGAACTGAAATATCCAGAATGAACCTCTTGCCAAATTTGTTCTTGAGTGATGAATGTGTTCGGGGACGATTAAACTTAGGAAATTAAACTTTTGACGCTTTTTTCTATGTTTTTTTTACAAAAACATGGCTCGGCCAGCATGACTGAAAATCCAACCTTGCGGTGTTGATCTAAGTTCATGATCCACTTGATCCATTGAGGATAGGTTCTTCAAAATACATGAAGACGAGGATTACAGAATCTTCATCAAGCATTAGTCAGGAAACAACGGTGTCATTCAATCAGGATGGGGACCTATAAGTCCGGTACTGCAATTTTCTGTGTGGCTTTTTAGATGGTGAGCCAGCAGTTTTGTTAGATTGTGTGAAGGAGCTTAGTTGAGTTGTTGGAGTTAACTTTGATGGTGCCAGTTCAAAACAGAACGTTGGTGATGAATGCTTTAAGTTGTTAAGATAATCTAAAGTTTGTACATATAGTTAATTTGCGACGGGTGCCACCAGCCTTTCAAAGTATGGTGTACTTTATTGCAGCAATGTAAGGTGCGATCATTCTTTCACAATTCTAGCTTGTTTATTGAACAATGAGGGAAACACATGGAATATGACCGGTTCAACTTACATAACCCAGTTCAAAATTCACCTCTTACCAAAGTAATGAATATCTGACTTCTTAATCCACTGTTGTTATTTTTACAATTCTTTATTTGTCAAGAACAAATAATTGGGAGAATTACTTTCAGGCAACATTTTTCAATGATACATTTTCTCTTTCACTGAGATTGGAATTCTTTATTCTAAACTTAATTCCACCACTCGGGTATAAGGCAAAATCTAATCGGTTTTTTTATGCCATCAACGAGCGAAATCATATCAAATGGGAGTTGAACATTTTGCATAGTTTCTAAGTTTAGTGATTAATGTATGTTCGCTGTCAGTTCTCATTCAAAAATCACAACAATTCCCCATTTTTTTTGTTGTCAATACTTTTATTCCTTTGGATATCCCACCTCGTTTTACAATTAATTGAATTACGATATTTCAGTCAACTTGAGATTATTTTTTGAAATCGAAATAAATGCTAAAATCAAGTTCCAAAACGATGTTCATGTCCCTCGTGTGTAGTTGAAACAGACTGGAAATCAACTTGCTATCTCGCTAGATCTCGTGTTTCTGCTTGCAGTAGTTAGCAATCTGTGTTGGTGAAACAGTGTACTAGCACTGGGGAAGGAGCAGAGAGTGTTCACAGCATTGATTCCGGAGATGAGCGGGTTCACTTATGAGGAGCGATTGAGACGACCACAATTGCACTTCATTGAATTTAGAAGAATTAGGAGGGAGTCTTATAGAAAAACATAAAATTGTAAAGGGAATAGATATGACTGAAATATGGAGGTTGTTCCCACTGGGGTGTAGGGCGTGGGGGGGGGGGTGGGTGGTTGTGAATGGAAAGTACCAGAACAGTTATATTGCGATTCTGTGGAATTCCCAGCACCGTGAAACAGTTGTCTCAGAATTGTAGGATGTGGTTACATCAAAGATAGATGAAGTTTTGCGCAGTATAGGAATTAAGGGCTGTGTTGAAAAGGCGGGACAGTGTAACTGAATCCAAGAAAAGATCAGCAATGATCGCATTGAAAGTGGAGCAGGATTGAGGTGGCAAGATACATAGTCCTGCTTCGATTTCTTATATTTATGTGCTCTTATATCGGAGTGAAATGTGCAGTACACTGTCATTGCATTGACTGTCACCTTATTCCACGTTGCAAATTATGTCTTCCACACTGTTGCAAGAGAAATATAGCGCAGATATTAAATTTTGCAAAACTAGTTCAAATGGCCACAGCAGTTACAAATCAACCAAGATTATTCCATAATTACACACTGTCTCAAATCGCAAACACTGATGCTTCTGCAGCCTAGGTTTGCATCAGTTCTCCCATCAGCTCGGGTGTTCATTATGATGCCACTGGTCTGACGTGGATTTGTTGTTTTCCAAAACTGTCCGGTTAGTGAGGAACATCAAATGTCTAATATATCGCATTAAATGTAACAGCCTATCTTGTACACCCTTATGCAGTGCTTCAAAAGATTTTCAGAGTTGTATATATCTCCTTCGTTCTACTGGACCAACAGAGCTCTTGAATGTTCGAGTATATTGACATGAATATAACACTGTACAAAGTAATAGATTCAATTTCTCACTAATATATCAATTACAGAAACGCAAATGGGACAGAACAGGTGATATGATGAGTGGTTCAAGTAAGTATGATGAAGTACAGGCTCAGAAAGGGCAAAGCCTGTAGGGTTTTATTGGATAAATGAGGGCAATATCCCAGTAAACGCATCAGGCTGCAATGTACTGTTTTCGATTTTCGATGTTCGTTTTCTCCCACTGAGTACGATACAAAAAATTGAAGCAACAAAGATTGAACATTAAATTGTAGCAATATTGCACACGCATCATAAGGAGGTAAAACGATCAGTTACATCGGTGAATGCAAGGGATAGGAGACGTTGTGTAGCAGGGATTCAATGAATCAGAGTGAGTGACCATCTGTTAACACATTGACAGATGGCCGGTGTTGTCTGATTGCCTGAAAGTAGAAATGAAATTATCCCAAGAACCAAAGGAAACATTTCGAGCTGTTTAGAATTTTCAAAAGATGCAAGGTAAAGAATTCGCAGGAAACTAAAAATCAATAAACGTTATCTTACTTTGGAAGAAATTTTTACCTTAATTAAAATTGGACATGCGTTTGAATTCCAGTTTAAGCTTGTGAGAGGAACAAATTAATGAACATTATTAACGGGGCAATTTCAGTAAACTACTGATCATTTTCTTAAGAAAAGTACAATACATGTTCATCACCATCCTGTCCCCAGTGCAGAAGACCGTGTGTAAAATAAGACATTTTAACTTAATTAAAATTGGACAAACGTTTGAATTCCTTTTTCAGCTTGGGAGAGGAACAAAATATGTCATTAATGAACATCATTAACAGGGCAAGTTCAGTAAACTCGTAATCATTTTCTCCAAAAAAATACAATCCATGTTCCTCACCATCCTGTCCACTGTGCAGAAGCCCGTGGGTAAAAGATATTGACAACGACATTTTTTGGGGAATAAGGAAAGGTAATGGAACAAATTCAGCAGTTTGCACAAAGAGGTTCACAACGGCACTTGGACCGCATGCTCGCCTTCTTTTGTTCTGACAAGTGGTTTGTAGCCAGTTACATATTCAACTGTTTCTTTCGATCCATCATAAATTCTAATGTTCTGGAATTGGGGAAAAGGAGAATTCCTGCTGGATATTGTCGATGACTGAATCTCGTGATGTTGCCACAATGTAAATAGGGGAAAAGGATAAAGCCGAAATTTAAAGATGGCAAATGCAGCACTTACAAAAAAGGACATGCTTTTGGCACTTAGTTGCTGACTAAGCATTGTTAGTCAATGTTTATTTCAGCATTGCTAATCGAATAAATTTCTAAACTCCTGAAATCTTTGGATGGGGGCACCACGCTTTGGTCACTGGAGAGCAGTACTGCTGTCTACGGGGATCATCACAATGTTGAGTAAGTCGGCAGTGCAGTGACAAACAGAAATGTCATTGGGTTGGCAGGGTGTCTCTCTGTATGCAAACAATTCAGATAAATTTGTCAGAAAAAAATGACAATAATTGATCCCTGCTGTAAATATATTTCCTGTGTGGTCGCTATTGCATGAAAACAGGATGTCAAATTTCCAACTATCATACACTCATAGAGTCATATCACGGAGACATGCCCTTCGGAATAATATGTTCCATGCCGACCAAAATGTCCGCCCACACTCACTCCATTTCCCTGCACGCTGCCCATGTCCTTCTCAACCTTTTCTATCCAAACATTTGTCCAAATGCCTTTAAAATGTTCTTTACGTATCTGCCACAACCATTTCCACTGGCAACTCATTTCATGTGCCAATCACCCTTTTTTCAAACAAATTTATTTCGCCAAGTAATGATAATTATTCCCCGCAGCTGTTGCATCTGTTTACTTTATTCTTCAGCTTTGCATAGATTTTTAACACTTTAATTCCCTTCTCTCTATTTCAGACAGACTTGTCCATACCCAGGCCAACAGTGAAGGTAATTGCATGTTATTTTTCAAGGGATTGGAATCCCTATATTCTGATGTTTCTGCTCAAATGCGAAGTGGTGGTGATAAACAGCATGTGTTAATGCTCACTCGTTAATCAGTTGTCGGTTCATAACAGAAAGGTGGTGGTTGCAATACTTCTTAAGGTCTCTCATTTCAGGATTCGTGGGGAGAGGAGGGTGTAAAAGAAGCGGTTCCAATGCACTCTGCCATTATGAGACAGAAATACAATACATGGAGATGCTATAAAGATTCATCTGCACACACAGTGCTGCTGTCGGCAATGTATATAAACGATTTCACTCACTGTTGCACAGTGACATCATGCTCACATGACCATACATCCCACAATATTTCGGCCTGTGACAGACGGAAGTACGTTTCAGTTTCAGATATTCTCAGGGCGGATCAGTAGTGTTTATTCGCCATTCAGTGCGCCCACATTTCATGAATGAGTAATACAAACCTTCTCATGGAATCATTTGCCTGATCCTCTTTGTGAGTGAGCATTTTTTTTAAAGAAATAATCTTTGCCTTTCACCATCTACAATAGATATACTGAGTTATATAGCGATTGTGTGTACTTTTACCGTGACCTCACTCCCATTGCATTGTGAGCGTCGAATGCTGGCTGCAATATAGAGCTTCCACATTTGCACATTGTTCACTTTGGTTACCATTTCGATATTTTCCAGAGACGGTGAGGCTGAGACTTGAGAATGGGGGCAGTCCTTGTGCTGGCCGAGTGGAGATTCACGACAGGGGACAGTGGAGGACAGTCGATCATGTTCTTTGGGATCTGCGAGATGCTGCAGTTGTGTGTCGGGAGCTGGACTGTGGGACCGCGATCTCTGCCCCGGGCGGGGCTCACTTTGGAAAAGGATCCGGACCCATTGTCACCTGGCATGTTGAGTGCAGGGGGACCGAGCACGCTCTGAAGGAGTGTCAATCAATGAGTTGGGATCCCCACAACTACGCACACGACAATGATGCTGGTGTCATCTGTTCAGGTAAAAACCTACTGTCGTTCCTTGTGCTTTTTATCAAATTTCGGGGCTGTGTGCAAACAGAAAAGGATATGATAACTGTCCAATACTTATTAACATCAAAATAACAGAATCACTGAATGATTCGTTATCGTTATTTAAACTGTTGAATACTTGAAGGTAATGGGAGAGGTAAGTACCTGTTACCGTTTCCACTCCGGTGAAGGGACAGGACAGGTGCCCATTGTGATGTCACTTAAAGCCACATTGACAGACCTGCATCGCTGGCACTATCAGACTTACAAATCAATGTTTAATGAGATTCAACATTGTGTTGGATGGCACAATCACTTTGTATCGTTTATTTGCTGGCTGGAAGTCACGTTAACTCAAACAGCTGAGGGTCAGGATTCTGGGGAATGAACATGAATGGGATCGACAGGGCTACAAAGCCACACAGATTGATGGAACAACTTATATCCGAATGTGCCAGATCTGCTATTAATCAAATGAATGTTCATCATTCAATAATCTGAGTTCGTATTGTTTGAACGTTTTTCTGATTCAATGCTTTTCTTTTCAGACCACGTCACTCCGAGGTTGGTCCAAGGAAGTTCCAAATGTTTCGGCAGACTGGAGGTCCAGTTTGGTGACACCTGGAAAACAATGTGTGGTCTTGACTGGGATTTTAAAAACGCCAATGTGGTCTGTGCGCAGCTTCATTGTGGAGTGGCCGTGTCTCTTTCGAGCTCTGCTCATTCTGGAGGCAGTACTGTGCTGATGGGTTCTGAGGTTTTTAAATGCACGGGCAATGAGACTCAGCTGAAAAAGTGCCCTCGGTCTTCAGACACTCACCAGGATTGCAGTGGACACAACAATGTTACCCTGGTATGTTCTGGTGAGTATGGATGGAATGGAAAAGAAGATTAGTGTTTGTTAAAGTGGTGGCGCTGGCATTGGCGGCATTGCTCTAAAAGTGTCAAATCTGAACTAATCCTCCTGGCTTCCCATACTGCCATGCATGAAATGTAATGTGGTAAAATTGACACACAAGTATTGGGAATTAAGATTCTTCGAAAACTTTATAATTGTATTGATGAGATTTCTGCGAGTTTGCAAACTATCTGCACCCACCATATTTTATTGTTTTAATAAATATGTGTGGGCATTTTGGGCGGCACAGTGGCACAGATATCAGCACTGCTGCTTCACAGCGCCAGTGACCTGGGTTCAATTCCCACCTTAGGTGACTCTCTGTGTGGAGTTTGCACATTCTCCCCGTATCTGCGTGGTTTTCCTCCGGGTGCTCCAGTTTCCTCCCACAGTCCAAAAGATGTGTAGGTTAGGCAAATTGGCCATGTTAAATTGCCCGCGGTGTTCGGTGTAGGGGAATGGGTCTGGGTGGGAAGGGACGGTGTGGACTTGTTGGGCTGAAGGGCCTATTTCCACACTGCAAGTAATCTAATCTAATAATGAGGATGAGTTTTGAAAAAATGGGCGGCACGCTGGCACAGTGGTTAGCACTGCTGTCTCACAGCGCCAGAGACCCGGGTTCAATTCCCGCTCAGGTGACTGAGTTTGCACATTGTCCCCGTGTCTGGGTTGGTTTCATCCGGGTGATCTGGTTTCCACCCACAGTCACAAAGATGTGCGGGTCAGGTGAGTTGGCCATGCTAATTTGCCCGTAGTGTTAGGTAAGGAGTAAATATAGGGGCATGGATGTGTTGCGCTTCTGCGGGGCAGTGTGGACTTGTTGGGCCGAAGGGCCTGTTTCCATACCGTAAGTAATCTAATCTAATTGTCTAAAAGTCGATCATTGATGATAACATTCAGCACGGGTCAATGTAGATACATATAATGAATATCAAACAATTGGATTTCTGACAAGCCAATAGATTTTCTTGACGACTCCCTGACCCACAAAGATTTTTGGACAACTTTTTTTTATATAAGTGTACATCAATCTTTGAAACAATTACACCAGAAATAATTTCTGGCTCACGATGACTTACCATCTGAAATCTATCAGCTTGATCATACATTTAACCATCTTATTCTGGATTTGTTAGGGGAGCCAAAGGTGGTCCAGCTGATTCCCTGATCTTTGACGTTTGTTTGAGTTTGTCTTGCCTTCATGCCATTGTGGGTTTGACAATAGTGTCTACACTGTCACTGTCATTACAATGTGCATGGCACTTTTCCCCACAAACCTTCACATTTTTGCCCAACAGTTTTCTGAGGACCAGCTAACGGGAGCAATTTCGTTAACCTGCTTTCTTCCAGTA
Source organism: Hemiscyllium ocellatum (assembly GCF_020745735.1). NCBI lineage: Eukaryota > Metazoa > Chordata > Chondrichthyes > Orectolobiformes > Hemiscylliidae > Hemiscyllium > Hemiscyllium ocellatum. Next base: position 1,134,002 of record NW_026867487.1, read on the forward strand.
GTCATATTCTCGTACGCCTGCATTTGTTACAGCTCCTTTAATTCAAGACCATCTACGACTTGTGCAATATATTCGTGTCAAAAAATAGAAGCATGTTCATATTTATCGCCTTCACCTCCTCAAGGACCAGGCCACCCTTTGTGAATTATGTGTTGCACATGCTGGAATACAATGCTTTTCTATCGTTTGAAAGGCAACTGGATAACAATCACCATAACGTCTCCAAATCACTCCATTTGCAAACTTAAATTTAAGTTGCATTCCTAGCTACCCAGCCACATATCCTGTCAAATTCACGTGTCACAGCTCATGAAGCACTCAGCCCTTCTGTTTAACTGCATTTCATCAATAAGTGGATAATGAAAAGGTGACATGTACATGTTGCACGTCATCTTCCAAGTTGCCAAAACATACCCCCTCACAAATTTTGCAATCAGATTTATCTGCCACTTGTCTGTGCACTGTGTGCTCTTCTAAAGTTGGTATCTGCCATAATTAGTCGTTTTCAACTTCTCGATATCTGGCACTATGAGCTCATTTTTAAATGTCACACTGTTTCTTAATGGAAACTTGCAAAAAACACAAACCCACAGCATGTAATTGCGTTCCATACTATGCCACATGACTCTTAATAATCTCTCCTTTCTGATATTCAATTGGCAAATTGAGTTATTTACCTTTCACGCATTTAGTTAAATGGTTGAAGTGTAAAACATACACATGAAACAGAGGGGAGCACAAGATTAGGGAAAGAAGATGAGTGGAGTCTGAGCTAAGATGAAAGAAGATCGATTGGCCTGGACTGCAGCATCCCTGAGTGGGATCGGTTAGCTCAGTTGTCCGAATAGCTGGGTTGTGATGCATGGCAATACCAAAAGCATTATTCCATTACTCCGACAATCTGAAATTGCCATGGAGCTCCTAATCTTCTCAGCTCTACTCACTTGACGAATGGAGACCATCAGCTTAAATCACCACCAGTCATCTTTCTATAAGGGGAGAGCAGCCATCAAGTCAACCCCGATCAGGGAGCATCGGAACAGTCACAAGTCTCTATGCAGAAACTGCATGCATTATTAATATTTTAAAAAGACGTTGGCATGTAAATAGGAGGAGGAATTGTTAAATGAGGAAGACATGCTTTCTGTCAAAGGTGTTGCTACTGAGTAAAGTTCTCAAATTTCAAAAATCTATAATCCACCTTCTTCTGTCACAAGAGTTTGGGACATTCAATCTCCCTTTCAAATAGCGACTGTCCATTTTTATTTTTCTCAGAATGCTTTAATTTGGTAATTCCCTTCAAAAAAGTTTCTGCAGAATGGGATTCTCATTTTTCGTCAAGCGGCAACTATCAAGGTTCGATTTTTGATCACGTTGGGCTGATGGATGAAGACAGGAGGGGCAGAGAGTGAAATGAAGCAGGGAATACGCCCTCCCAGCTAATATCTTATTCATTGGTCATTTTTTGAAGATGTAAATGCATACTCATGCTCCTGACTGTCTAAGTAAAAGGAGAAGAGCACTGCATAAGAACAATGCAGGAAATACGGAAATCCACTTTCCGATGCAGCTCATGTGATGCATTGCAATGACTCACACCGTTATGCTTTAGTTCTTTCTTGTGGAATGAGGGGATTTACTTCCAAATTAAAGACGAGGAAATATGAACAAAACTGATGGAGAAACTCAGCAGGTCTGCCAGCAAGCGTTGAGAGAAGTTAGAGTCAATATTACGAATCCAGTGATCCATCTTCAGAACTGTTGTCTATTATCACATTTTCGTGAAATATCATTGCATTGTCCATTGTATAGTGTGGAGAGAAGGCAAGAACAGACTTGGAATATTGTTGTCAGTTCTGGTCGCCTATTATAGGAAAGAAGTTAAAGCTTTTGAGAAGGTGCAGAGGACATTTGCCAGGATGTTGCCTGAACTGGAGGGTATGTCTTACGACGAAAGATTGAGGAGACTCGGGCTTTTTCCATTGGAGCCAGGAAGGATGAGAGGTGAATTGATAGAGGTGCACAAGGTGATGAAAGGCATAGATAGATTGGATAGCCAGAGACTTTTCTCCATGGCGCAAATGTCTATTACGAGGGAACATAATTTTAAGGTGATTGGAGGAAGGTTTAGGGCAGATGTCAGAGTCGGCTGTTTATACAGCAGTGGTGGATGCGTGGAATTCACTGCTGGCAGTGCTAGTACAGTCAAATGCATACAGGACATTTAAACAACTCTTGGATAGGCACATGGAAGTTATCACATTAAAGGATATGAAGGGTAGTCTGATCTTAAAATAGAATAAAAGGCTAGCACAACGTCGAGCGTTGAAGGACCTGTATTGTGCTGTACGGTTGTATGTTGTATGTTCTATGTTGTGACGCCTCCGTGTGCACATGGAGTTGGCCTAGTACGAGGAAGGTTGTTTGGAATTCCTTTCCCATTTGGTGAGGCTAACATTGGGAAATTCTGTCTTTCGATACCTGCATTTTGTTTTTGATGGGAATAGATGTTTGAAAGCACCATCATTAAACTACCAGCAAATCGTTATCGGTACGCCTGTCCAAGTCTAATAACTTGTATTGAAATATGTGAACAAGGGGATAGATTTTTTTAAAATTTGGCCAGAGTGGGCAAACCAAAAATTAAAGCACTCTGTTTCCAGTTAAGTTACGTTGTAGGAATTCTTTTTGGTAGAAATATTCGAATATCTTGGCAGTAGATCAGGAGTTCGCAACCTCAGAACATTCATGACAAAACCAGTGAGGTTGTCAGAATTGAGGAAAATCATCACAAACCCGGCCTGCGCGAATGTCTGATCAATTCGGAATGACGGAGAGAGATTAGGCAGGAAGCATTTCATTTCACTGCTTCGGGGCTCCCATTAACCCGCCTCCTCAAAATCCATCATGACGTGTTGACAATTCACTTCATTTGATCCTTGATACATATCACTCTAAAATGTTTGGAAAAGAAATGCACTGGCAAAGATGAACTGTCTGTAAAGCTATCAGATAAGCCATGATTAAATTCGTTTTTTTTTAATGGTATATTTACTTTTGATTGTCAATTCTTGAATATTTCAATTCAGTTTAACCGTTGTTCTAAACACATTTCGTGTTGCAGATGAAAATTGGTGGCCAAGACTGGTGAATGGGGGAAGTCGCTGTGATGGCCGAGTTGAGGTTTACTACAATGGAAGCTGGGGCAGAGTGCAGGACACAGTCTGGGAGCTGAATGATTCCCACGTGGTTTGCAGACAGCTGGGATGCGGTCATGCCTTAGAAACTTATAAGTCTTCACAGTACGAGGAAAGTGATGGCCGTCCGTGGTTGCATGATATCCAGTGTCATGGACAGGAATCTCAGCTCCGGGATTGCAGGATCTCAGGTCCATTGAATTCATCTGTCACAAACAGCAGTGGCGTAGTCATCCTCTGTTCAGGTAAGAAGACGCAACACAGAAACACTTGCTCAGAACTATCAAAACAAATGTCTTCATGGTCCAATGCTGCGTCTGCCTACGGGATAATTTTCATCTAGATACCTTGCTATTTCTTCCTTGAAAATAAACTCAAGCATTTTCCATTCTGCAGAACTTAGCTAACTTCAGTGGTCTCTCCCTCTTTATGGGCATTTAAACGGGCATTGGATAGGCATATGGAGGAAAGTGGGCTAGTGTAGGTTAGGTGGGCTTGGATCGTCGCAACATCGAGGGCCGAAGGGCCTGTACTGCGCTGTATGTTTCTATGTTCTATGTAACCGGTCTATGTTTCGCCCACTTCTGTCTCCCTCCCTTTTTAAACAGTGGCGTCACATTTACTGTTTTCCAATCTGCTGTAACTGCACCAGAGCCCATTCAGTTTTGTCAAATTACAATACATGTATTTGCAATATCCGCAATATCTCTTTTAGTATACTGGCATGCGCTCCATCAGGGCCAGGAGACCTCTGTACCCTGAACTCCTTTAGCATACTCAACACTATCTCTAACATAGTACTGATTGTTTCCTAACTTGTTGCCAAACTTCGTCTCTTTCTCATTCACTGGCATATCATTTGTGTCATCCACTGTGAAAACGTCGACAAAATACCAATTCAATGCCTCAGCCATTTCCTTATATATTCCATGACTAAACACCCCTTCTCAACCCCAAAAGTACCCATTTTCAATTTAGCGACTCATTTTTGTTATATGTATTTGAAGAAACATTTGCAATTTATCTTTGTATTCCTGGTTAATTTTTGTCTCATAACATATGTCGCTTAGTTTAAAGCCTTTTTGTGGTTTTCCGTTGATCTTTAATGCTTTCACAGTTTTCTAGTTTCACACTGACCTTTGTCACTTTGTATGCATCCACTTCCAATTTGATAGTCTCTTGATTTCCTGAGACACACATGACTGATTAATCCCTTTCCAAAAGTTCTTCCTTTTCACTGATGAGCATTTTGAAAGACTGCTCTGAAATTCCTCCACTGTTCATCAACTGCCCCACCATAATGTGTTTGCTTCCAGTTTACTTCAGCAAACTCCTACATCATTCTAATGTATACTCCCTTGGTTAAACATTACACGAATCAAAATACTCTGTTGGATTAATTGAAGAAGCGAGTACATTTGATAGTATAAAAGTCTGTGTTTTTAATCAATCAGAACATATTCAGTTAAGGCTGTCAGATGGTGGAAGCCCTTGTGCAGGTCGAGTGGAGATTTACTACAATGGAACATGGGGATCAGTTTGTGACGACTGCTGGGATATGATAGACGCTGAAGTAGTTTGCAAACAACTGGGCTGTGGACACGTCATGGATATGTCACTTCCTTCCTCGTATGAACCCGGCTCAGGCCCAGTTTGGTTGAAAGATGTGAAGTGTTCTGGAAATGAATCATTTCTCTGGGAATGTCCTTCAGCACCATTGGGTCACCAAGACGATTGTTCTCATAAAGAAGATGTGAGAATTATGTGCTCCGGTACGGCCACTCCATATTTTTATTCGCCATTTTTTGTTTTGATGTGAGACTTTATGGACTGTTGTATTGGGAATTAGGGAGTATGTGCACAAAGATAGCAACTGAACTTAGTGGTGCATGTGTCTCAGCGTTTCGCACTCCAGCTTTGAAGCGCTCGGGATTCAAGCAATTGTGTGTGTGGGGTTGCATATTCTCCCCGTGTCTGCGTGGGTTTCCTCCGGGTGCTCTGGTTCCCTCCACCAATCCAAAGATGTGCAGGTCAGGTGGATTGGCCATACTAAATGACTCATTGTATTAGATGCGTTAGTCGGGGTAAATTCGGGTCGAGGTAAAGGTCTGGTTTTGTTACTCATCAGAGGGTCAGTGTGGACTTGTTGGGCCGAAGCGCCTGTTTCCATACACTGGGGAATCTAATCTGGAGTATATTACTAGTTCAAGTGCATGCCAATCTCTGCATTAAGGGCATCATTGTCAATATTCTGGAAAAGTGAATATTCTCCAAAATATTCCAAAGCGTGTATTCAGGAGAATCTGTCAGTCATGTTCTTTAGTATTGTACCCAGCGATGATCATTGTGATTCCTGTCTGTGTATCCCTCGATCGTTCTGCGGCTCTAAATCGGATTGATTCTCAATTTTCCTTCAGTGCAAGTCCTCTTTGTACTTTCTTCCAGATTTCCCCACATTAGATTGAACCATTTTTTTAAAAAAAAATCACGCACTGGGCGTACATACTGGCCATTTATTCTGATATACTTGCTTTGCTCGTGATCTTTTGAACTCTAACCATTCTTCCGATTTGATTGCGAATCAGAATGCTTGAAATTGCCTTGGGCTTAACAAATACAAATTGCTCACCTCAATATTAAACAGGCGTGATATCAGCCCCTTTCCCAGTGGATCACCACTTCCAATCGTTGGAATCTGGAAACCTACTTTGACCTTACACTTTCTATTTGATGTCAGTTTCGTCTGGCTCCATCCTTAGAAACTGAATTCTTTCAAGATTTTACCAGCACATTGTTAGATGTCTTTTGAAATTCCGTGAACATTGCATCTTCTGCCCTGCTTCTCCTTTAGATGTCCGCGCTTTCTGCCAAATGTTCAGTGAGGAATCTTATGTGCTTTATTGATTGACAAGACCTGAGTTGAATGTCAGAGGAGAGACATGGGAATGTATGGAAGACATAAACAATCTATCAACCTTAGCGATCTGGTATTTTACGAACAGAGCACAAGGAGATGCGGATGGTGAATGGAAAGAATCGCTGTGAGGGGAGAGTGGAAGTGTTCTACAACAAGACGTGGGGAACGGTGTGCTCGGAAAGTCTGGATTTCCACGATGCTGCAGTTATTTGTAAACAGTTGCACTGTGGTGACCTGGTGGATGTTACTTATGACAATAAATTATTCGGAGCAGGAACGGGGCCTATTTGGCTCGGAGAGATTGATTGTCCATCACACGAGTCAACGCTTTGGCAATGTCAGAGAAATCCATGGGGTCAACACAACTGTAACGGCAGGAAAGATGCAGGTGTCCTTTGTTCAGGTAACACGACAAACCTTCTCAATACTCACGTGTCAATTCAAACACTGATTACTAATAGAACCAGCATCTTTCCCCTCTTTTCAGGTAGCAATGTAACAAAAGACCAGCCTCTCAGTTCACATTCCTGCCGACAACAATCAGGTGCGTCATCATCATAAATGTGCTCACTCTTTGACCGGTGTTTCTGCTTTATTCTGCATTCAATAATAATCAATTCTGTTCCACAGATCGGCAAAACAGCGTGCGTCTGGATGGAGGGAGGAGCAATTGTTCTGGGAGTGTGGAGATCATGTGTGATACACGCTGGGGCTCGGTGTGTGGTGATTCCTGGGATATAACTGATGCCAATGTTGTCTGCAGACAGTTGGGATGCGGCTTCGCTCTGTCAGCCCGAGAAGGGCACACTGTCCCCCAGGGTAATGATGTGATCTGGCAGAATGAGGTGAAGTGTAAGGGAGGTGAATCCTCTCTGTCTGACTGTCTCTCCCCAGCACTAGCTCAAAGGCACTGCAATTACAAGGAAATTGCCACTGTGATCTGTTCTGTTAAGGAAGATGCTGACTAGTGCAGACCAGTTATCATTATTGTGCCAACTTAGTGCCACCATTTGTCTATCCTGAAGTCAATTTCACCTTCATGAATATTTGAACCATCTCTCCCTCAGAATCCGATTTGTTGCAGACTTCTCCTTCAACACCACCTGGAGGTATTTATAATTGAAACTATTATTAATGTTTCTCTTACCGTTATATTCCAGTTGAGTAGCGTTGATGCGTTTGGCACTTGCACGACTTTGAAGCTAATGTCAGTGTTTTCTTATTAATGGATTCTTCGCAATCACACAAGGCAGCTCTTAACTAAGATAAATCTCTTTGTCATCTCCTCCTTAAGGGCTGGAAATACCTATTGTCGTCTGCATAAGGTTGGGAGTCATGCTAATCTGTGAGGTGCTCGTATTACTGGTGGTAATGCAGAGAAAATTACAAATGAAAGGTAAGCCTCACAAGTGAGCTAATACTGAGCTATGTTTGTTGTTCCTTATGGTTTTAGATCTTTACATTGCTATTCCACGTTTCCATCACTTGGCCTTGATCGTGACGAGTATGAGGCCTTTTCTTATGCGTTCATTTTGAGGTTTTACCTACTAAAACGCTAATTTTACATTTAAAGTTAGGCAAATATTTAAATACTGTAAGTAAAACTGAAAATCAAATCAAAATAGCATTGAATATTCATCAAGACACGAAATACCTGCAAAGAGTAACAGAATTAACCTTTTACATGAACTTGTCCCATACCATTAAGAATGAGAAATACCAGAACGCAAAATCAATGAAATTATTCAGTGCATTTCTCAGTCAACCAGCTATTGGGTTTTCTTGTCTAACCAGACGACACCTGTGCACTCTTTATGCTAATTTCAAAGCATGTCTTTTGGAGATCTATACCATTTGGTGGCAATGATGGCCAATACGAATTGCATAATGCATCAGCTTATGCATGTTAAAATTGTCTTAAGTGTAGTTTACACGTATTAGTACAAAAAGTAAAATTATTTAATAATTACCACTTCATTAAAGTTCTCCTGACTTGAAATTTCTCCTGATTTGCGTTCAACGAATATGAACAGCGATATAGTTATCCAGTTACTATGACCATTTTGTAAAAAGTAGTTTTTTCAAAGCATTGTGTTTGAAGGACGGCTATCTTGAACATTCACTTGTGACCCCTTCGTGTTCATCAAAGTTTTGTTTGTCCAAAAATAAATTTAAAAAGTAACAAAAAAAGTTATTTCCTTGTCCATTGCATGAACTAGTTTCAACTTCGACACTACGCATTTTTTTCTCACATGTGCGATTATGAGCTAGGATTTTCTTCTTTCAAAATTGCCTGTGGAATTGTTAATTCTTCACTGGAGCCAAATTGACCACAGACATGCCAGCAAACAAAATTCAACTTTCTATCTTTAACATATTAAATTTCGCATTCTGATCAGACATGAGAATGCATCATAGCCTGTTCACCTGGTTTTCCAAATCGATGATGCCCTCCCTAATCAGTCAATGTTGCGCTTAGGTTCTCTTTTCCTGGATTTCATAAACAACCAGTAATTCGCACTAACGTTGCTTCACAAATAACCACACAATGCTGCAGGTATTTAGCGTCAAATGTTGACCTGTCAATCCTTCCTTCAACAGAACGTTACACTGTTGGCAGGGGCTCAAGTCTTGGTGTGTACCAAGGAATTTATGAAGAAATTGAGAACATTCCCACCGGCAAGAGGATGGATCAGAAACATGGAGCAGGTATATAGTTCCAAACTCATAGGAAACCATTCAAGGAGACGCAGAACCTCCCTTCAATTTCCAATTGTCAATGATCAGTGAAATGAATGAACATGATTAGTTATCACATCACTATCTTTGTGCTAAGGCAGCTATCACAGTGAGTGGGGCGGGTGTGTGTGTGTGTGTCTCTCTCTCTCTGTGTTTAAACAGCATAGAATAGAAAAGTACAGCACAAAACAGGCCCTTCAGCCACGATGTTGCACCGAGGAGAGTAAGACGAATATTTAGTGCATGATAATTGTTGATGACCTTAATTTCTGAAAGGCTATTCCTGATATTTATTGGTAAATATGTGCCGAATGGCACGTCCCAAACCCACCCTGGTTCCTCACTGACTCCATCAGATATCTGAAACTGCGAATAATCTGTCCACTCGCCGAGTGCTTGTACAATAATAATATTGCAGTCATTCCTATCGGTTACACAACACTTCATATCGGAATCAAAATTGAACAATTCATACTCAAATAAATATTAAATCTACTGCAGAATAATCAGTGGAGACAGATGGCCGTTGGCCCATGCGGTGCTGATACCTGGTGCCAATCAGCTGCCATTCACCAGTGGTGCTGGAAACCAATGAAATAAGGCACACAATCACAATTAAATGAGACATTTTACATTCATGTGCCCTAACTGATAATGGAGAATAGCAGATAGACGGACACTAATCTAAAACATCCAAATTACACCAGATTTGGGTGCATAGGCAGTACTGCCTACTAGACCTGTTGATGACAAACGAGTTGAATCACATAGATAGTGGAATGAAGTTCGCAACTAGAAGATTTGGTCTTGATTTAATTATCTTAACGATAAATCTGAGAAGGAATATCACATGATCATATCTGAAAGGACTGAATCCGTTGAAAAGCTGTGAATAACACTTGAAAAAAAATGAAAGCATTCTCAAAAATGGCATATACCAATCAACAACAGCGCGGAAATTACATTTCATTCATTCAAGAAATGTACATTATGTTACTGTTTTAAGAACGATTCAAGGTGAATCAGACAAAATGTAGTTGCTTGGGAGACTGAAGACAAACTATTCTCTTGCTCAGATATTCCGATCTAATGGCAGATATTGAGAATTAAGTCATTAAACATGCTGTTTGTGAAAATGTTTGCACGATTTGAAGACCAAGATTTGTTTCTCATTTCTGATTACAGTTATAATGCATTTGAGTAAATTGAATGCTTTTTTAGTATATCTTGCAATTGAAAATATTTTAGTTATTGCGACAGAGAAGATGAAAGGATTATGTTTTCTACTTCGATCTCCAGTTAAGGTGATAAACCGTAGCACCATAGACTATTAGACAAAGAGATACAGCAACAGAATTAGGCCATTCGGCTCCTCGCGTCTGCTCTGCTTTTTGATCATGGCTGGCATGTTCTAAACCTCTTTCTCTTGCCTCCCCCCGGAACCTTTTAATCCCTCACTCATCACGAACCTCTGTGTCACTCTCTTAGTTGGCAATCATAGCTATCTAAGGGGAAAAAAAAGTTCTGCAGATTCACCACCAATTGTATGAAGTAATTTCGCCTGATCAAAAATCTAATGGGTTGTGCATTCACGCTGACATTAAACGCCACAGTAACTCTCCATTTCTGTTTTCAGTAATTTCTGCTTCCGTTGATTCACTTAATCACATCGAATACTACACCAGCCATGGCTTGCATGACAATCATCCAGGATCAGAAAATCTTGAGGTGAACGCCAACAGTATTTCGGGTGTGTATGAGTTCATTTTCTGTCAGTTCACTTTTGTCCTTCTCTCTCTCTCTGCCATCCGAACATAAAGCTGTCAGTGTTCAGAAGGCTGAGAATGAAACTGCCACGTTTGGTGCTACATGAGCAATTTTAATTTCAAAGAATGTTGCTGGTTTCGAGTCATGGGGGCATGGTCCATTGAGCCCACGCGTGTAAAAATCAATGACCTACCTATTCCAACTCCATTTACCCGCACGTTTTCATTGCCTTTTGTGGCCTTCAAGCGCAAATCTACCACTGAATACTGCTTAAATGTTAGGAGGATCTTTTGATTCTAACACTCTGACTGTCAGTGAGTCCCAGATTCCCAACAGCTTCCAGGCGAACACAGTTTTCCTCAAATCAACTTTCATTCTTCCTCCCCTCCCCTGAAATCCACACCCCTGATCTTTGATATCGACTTCCCAAGTGAAAATTTCCTTCCTGTCTACACTAATTACGTCCTTCGTAATTCCTTGCAGCTCAATCCTATCTGCCACTCAGTGGCCTCGGCTGGATTGAAATAAATAGGAATGGAGGGACATTCAGTCACTGACACCTGTCCTGACATTCATAGAGATCATGGCTGGCTGTTTTGTGTTCTAAATACAGATACCTGCCTTTGTTGCAAATACCTTCTGGACTTTATTGAACATAAAATTATAATCTATCGCATATTTAAAACTGCAACTTTATCTGAAAAAAGCTGTTTTCAGAGGAAGACAATTCGAAATCCTTCTCAACCTTTCTTCTTCCATGATGCCGTTTGAGTTGCCTCTTGATAAATCATAGATTATGCCCCTGAGAGCTGGAATGTCCAACAGTTGGAGTTAGTTCATTCTTAACTATTAGGTTTTGAAATTTTTCCTACCTTGGTGGTTGCACTCAGCTTTCTAATTTAGAGAAAAAGCAGACCTCATTTGCTGTTGATCTCTACACATGCTTCCTATGTTGATCTCCTCTGAAAAAATCCTAACTTCGAATTGCACGTTGCAGCATTAATGCTGTATTCTAGCACGAATCTTCTTTTCTAGTTCTTGGTGTTGTGTGTTAAAATTCCTATCGGAGATAATCATTTGTTTTCCTCCAAGATGCAATTCATGGCAGTTACGATGACATTGAAACTGAATCTCAGGATGGCCAATCACAGTTTGACAGTGATCCTGATGAACCTCTCGCACTGGCAAATGCTAACAATGGTTTTTGTTCGCTCAGTAAGTTGAATTACAGTCACTCACATCACAACCACCACTTTGTGCGCCCATACTGTCTTCATTCCCTTTCCATTCGATGAGTTTTATTGCATTTACTGAAAATATAAGATCAAGATTCAAAATTATCGATGTCTTGTCCCCAGAATCTGTTACTGAGAAAGTGTGGTATTCCTGGACAGGTTCTTAATTTCAACACATTGAAAACATACCCTTTTTAACAAATGAAATACTTTGATTTTGGTCAGTCACGGCCTTTTGTCAGCTCTTTTCATAGCTCTATTTTCAGCCACTGTGAGATTGACAGTCCATGAAACTCCGGTGTATAATGAATCATGTACTGGCTGATTGGTAAATATAAACTTGGGGGTTTAGGTGGCCCGTGTTTGAAATGGTGTAGTTCTTGTTGCTCACTGGGAAGACAGAGCCAATGCATTTTATTTGTAAAATCAAGGAGAGCTGGGTTTGATATTATCATTCTGTGTAACCGCTCTCAATCAATTGGCGACGACGAATGAGCTTTTCCAGTTTCAATATTATACCTGTCTCCAGTTCATGGGTGTCATTGCACTAAAAAACGCACGACCTCATCAGCTGCTGAGCCATTTTCGACATTTCCAACAGGCCATTGAATCAAACTTACTCCAATGTTCCTAACCTCTCCAGTGAGCAACTTGAACCATTCTCTACTTCATCCACCAGCACTCACTGAGGGTATTTTTCGTTGATTTACCTGTCGAGAGATCTGTCCTTTAACATGTCGGATTGATCACTCTGCCAACCAAGCGACTGCATCTCATCTGATTCCTTTTCCCACTTGAACGTCACTTCATGCTAATCTCTCCCAAATGTGTTACATAGCAGTACTTATTCGATTTTTTTCCAATTATTGTTCCAATTGCTACAATATTTAAATATATCTTAGCAATGCCACAAATAAAATCCGAAGTGATTGTGAAAATTATTAACAAACCTTGATCTTCATTATCAACCTGATTAAATGGTCAATAACTAGTTTGACATAATTTAAAAGAGAATGTCAGGAGGTTTAGAAGTAATTTGAGATAACTAATCACCACCTCGAGGGTGGTGGGTTACAGGAATGCATTGTCTCTGTGTTAGGTGAGGTGGGATACCTCAAAACATTTAAAACTTGCCTGAGCGCTGTCAGTATTATAACATTGAAGGACATGGGTCTACTGCAGGAACTTGAGACTCATATCCGAAGTTGCATATTTTTGGCAGTGCATACTCCGTGCGCTGAAGGGGCTCTTCTCTACTATATGATGGTATGTGTCTAGGATATGTCCTTTGACAAGGCCACACCATCTTCATGAACACAATCAGCATTGTCCAGTTTCCTGGACAGATCTGAGGGGTGCCAATTCTTACTTGAATCATCGCAGTCCCAGGCATCACATGCTATGGTGGGTCTTGCAGCGTTTACTCCGATGCCCTTTCAGGAAATTGATCCTCTGCCTGCGGATAGCTCACGAACCAAACGTGCATTCAGTGTTTCCATGGACTGAAATTGTGATGCCAAATTTTACAGCAGATGCATCAAACTGATAAAAGCCACCTTGATCTTTTAGCTCTAATATTTCTGATGCAGTGGAGGTAATGGAATCATCTGGCTGTGGGCAAAATTGAGAACTTTATTGGGCATGACACAATGTTGAGAATGATCACAGAATGCGTGGCATCATTGACAATAGAGTTATAGATTCATGAGAATGCACATCACTGAACCAGACCCTCAGATAGAACTCATCAGTGTGGACCAGAATCCCTAACCTAGATGGTCCCATTAGCCAACATTTGGCCCATATCTCTCTTAGTCGTGAATGTGTTGTTGGAAAACCACAGCAGGTCAGGCCTCACTCCTGATGAAGGGCTCTTGCCCTAAACATCAATTCTACCGTCCTTGCATGATGCCTAACCTACTGTACGTTTCGAGCATTACACTCTTGACTCTGATCTCCAGCAGCTGCTGTCCTCACTCTCTCTATATTCGACTAAACCTTTTTATTCATATACTCATTCAGATACCTTTTAAATGTTGGAATTGTACCATACTCCACCACATCCTCTGGTGGTTCATTCCATCAACGCACAACCCCTCTGCGTAAAAAGGTTGCCCTTTCTGTCCCTTTCATATCTGTCTCCTGGTTATTTGTAATGGGCACTTTCTAACTAGTGGGAAATGAAATCTCGTCTCAGAGATCATTGAAGTTGCTTTATCAGAGCGAAAGGAACAAAAGATTTTTATTAACATTGGACATTGGAGTCAGCTATTACGAGAGGGCATAGCTTTAAATTAAGGGGAGGTAGGTATAGGACAGATGTTAGGGGTAGATTCTTTACTCAGCGAGTCGTGAGTTCCTGGAATGCCCTGCCAGTAACAGTGGTGCACTCTCCCTCTTTATAGACATTTAACCGGGCATTGGATAGACATATGGAGGATAGTGGGCTAGTGTAGGTTAGGTGGGCTTCGATCGGCGCAACATCGAGGGTCAAAGGGCTGGTACTGCACTGTATTTTTCTGTGCTCTATGTTCTATGTTTTATCTTGTGTGCAAACTCACGCACGGCCAGTGATGTAATTTTGGAAATGTCCTCCCTGCTGTAATTTAGAATCAAGTGCACCCAGAATGCACACACACATCCACAGATCAGAGGATGATAATTACTGTATAATATGTTGAGTGTGATTGCTAATTGTAGATTAAATATTGGCAGAGGGATAATTGCTGCCCACTTCTCCGTTACTCTTCAAGATAGACTCCAGGCTGTCCTTTATGTCTAGCTGACTGCGCAGATAGAGAAACTCATCAGTGCCCCCATTGCAATATGGCATTTCAAAAGTGTGATATTTTAGAGGCAGACAATATCGTTTTCGCCAATCCCGAGCGTGAAACGTTCAGCTGGGGATTCATAGTTGCATTGGCTGTAAAGCGAGCCACAGGTGACATGTCTTCAAGTGCACTCAAACTCCTTTCTTTACCATTTCAGACAAATAATAAAGTCGATTTCAACATGGGACGTCCTGAGGCAGATAATATTGCGAGAAATCATCTACTGTCATGAACCAATTGTCAAATATTTTTCTCATAAGTATGCTGTAATTCGTCACCATGTGCTTTGTCTTGAACTGCCTTCATTAGTTTTCTTTCCTTTTGAACATGTGTGTTGTTAAACGGGAAGCAGACAGATTGTATCGAGATTTTTTTTGTCTAATTCATCACATGATTCATTTCTCTTCATGGATCAATTCACTCTCTCTGAAGGGCGACGTCCCTCTCATTTATGAATGAGGCCTTTCTCTTCGGAATTCCATGTGTCAGTGCTTTGCTTTTTCATACACTTCATGTACAACGTAATTTGCATTTCATCAATAAAAATGCGGTGATTAAATATATGGGTTGGGATTCTGTGTCACTTTGTTGATGTCAGCGCCACAGTCAATGTGTGTGAGTTTCAGTGAGTGAGTGGTTGTGCCTGTAATCTGTGAGTGCGTAACCATGTCGTGGATGTGAGTATAATTTTGTGTGAGTATTTTGGAAGCCTTAATGTAGGACAGAAATATACAGTCAACGGTGAAATCTTAGTAACATTAATATACAGAGGGATCCGGGCATAGAGGCACACAGCTTCTGAAAGTGGCAACGCAGTGGTAAGGTGATCAAGAAGGTGGTTGTCATGCTTACCCTCACCAGTCAGTGCACAGATAATGATTCAAAGTTTGTGAAAAGATTTGTAGCTCGGGTGCTCGTTGTTGTGGTTCTGTGCACCGACCTGAGAATTTCTGTTGCTGATGACACGTCCCCCTAGACAGGGGATAAAACGTCTGCAACACAAATTCCCAGCTCGGCGAACACAACCACAACTGATAATGATTGTTTAAAGTCAGATTGCTTGCTATCGAAGTTTAGGAAAACCACATTTGGAATATTGTGTTCAGGTCTGGTCGCCACACAGCCAAAGGGATGTGGAAGCTTTGGAGAGGCGACAGAAAGTGTTTGCCAGAATGTGGCCTGGTTTGGAGGGTATTAGTTATCAGGAGAGGTTTGACAGATGAATATTGTTTTCACTTGAACATCAGAGGCTGGTTGGGGTGGGGTGCAGGTGTCCTGATAGAACTTTAGAAAATGGTGAGAGGCCGGGATAAAGTGAACCGAGTTTTTTTCTACCCGGGTGGTAATGTCAGTTGCAATGAGGGTGTGGTAAAAGGTTAAAATGAAAGAGGATAAGATTAAAGGAGATGTGAAAGGCAGCTTTTGTTTCACACAGAAGATGGTAAGTGCTTGAAACTTGTTGCCAGAGAGGTGCTGGACTCGGATACAATAGAAACGTTTAAGAGCAATCTTGACAGATACATGAACAGGCAGGGACCAGAAAGACACTGCGAACGTAGAAATAAAATGTTTTTAATATAGAAATGCGTCATGTGTCAGCACAATCTTGGTGGGCCCAAGGACCTGTTGCTGTACTCAACTGTTCTATGTTCTCTGATCCGTTTGTTACTGGACCGTTAGCTTGTGTATCACTTCTTACCTGTACTATTTGACATGTTCATAATTATGCTTGTTTATTTCACTATGTTGGCCCTACATTGTTTGTGCACACTCTCAGTTTGCAATAAAACAAAACACAAGACCACGCTGCATCTGAGCGTTCTGAAAATCCAATGTCACCAACGGAGCAGACTGCAGCTCTGCGACACTGCACAAGGTGTGGTATAAAATTGGCAAGGTCTCGGCAACCGCGGGGGGAGGGGGTATGTGGTGGGTGTTGGGGGTGGTGGGGGCTGCGGCGTTCAAGTATTTGCAGGGGCACAAATTTGTGGGACATGTTAAACTTGGGAACGGGTTTTGGAGAAGCAGAAATTCGAGAGAAGGGAAAATTTAGAATGCTATGAACTGTCGACTCGTATTTGAGGAACAAAAATTCGTGGGGTGATGTTTTGGGGTGCAGGCATTGTGGATGAGGTAAAGAGAGACAGAGGGAAACAAAGAAAAATAGTCCGCAGAGCAGGTCTGTGCCTATGCCTCTGTGCATTGGGGTCTCTGTTGTTTTTGATTGAATCTGTTGAAATGGGGTTAAACCCAACTACCCTCGCTGTGTCCGTGTCTGTCATGTTTAAAGTGATGAAATGATGATGGTCAAGTTGATGTGTTGCCCCATATGTGTTTGTCTGTGCTTTTATGTGTCCATGTCTGTGTGTCTACATGAGGCTACAATGGGGCTCTTTTCTTTAAAGTGATACAATGCCATCCTCTGGTGGCCTCTCCGTGCCATTACACCAGCAGCAGAATATTTTTCGGAGAAATCATGAAAGCCCGTGAATCTCTCAGGTTGAATAGTTGTTTCCTTCTTGAAACATTGTCTTTGTAGACACAGTGCAGCTTTTTCTGGGCGATGTGGCTCTTGCAATGTGACTGAGTCAGTTCTGCGTGCATCTTAGTAGCTCACCATGGATCCCATGTGACTTCATCTTTTATACTTTATCAGCCTGGTGGTGGCGGTGGGTGGGGGGGGGGGTTGTTGTGTGGTGCGGTGGGAGTGCGGGGCGGGACCTTGACAAAGGACTTGCTAAAATTTATACAGGTGATACTTATTGTCCTGCCTTCGTCAGTCATCTTTACCACTTTTTCAAAACCATCCTTACATCTTTAAGAATCTAATCCAATAATTCTCCATTAAGATTAGACAAGATGATCAGAGGATTGGATAGGGTGGACAGTGACAGCAATTTCCTCAGATGGCGATGGCTAGCACGCGGGGATACAGCTTTAAACTTGGCGGGATGATAGATGTAGGACTGATGGGAATGTCAGGGTGTGGAACGCCCTGTCTACAACAGCAGTAGACTTGCCAACTTTAAGGGCATTTGAATGATCATTGGATCAACATATGGATGATAATGGAATTGTGTAGTTTCGATTGGATTCGGATTAGTACCACAGGTCAGCGCAACATCGAGGGCCAAAGGTCCTGTACAGCGCTGCAATGTACAGTTGTCAAATAAGGCTCACTCGCTTGTAATTTCCTGGTTTGCCCTTCTTAAAGTAATAACATCGGCTATTTGCCAACCCTCTCTTATGACGAAAGGAGGATATAAAGATTTCGGACAAAGCTTCATCAATTTCCTCACCCGCCTCCCTCAGCATTCAGGGGTATATCCCATCAGATTCTGAAGACTTGCCAACCTTAATTATTTCCAAAACAGCCAACACGTCGTCCTTTCTTCAGGATTTACATGCGCTTGAATATCAACATATCTCTGCGGTGAATGACCATTCACCACATTCTTCTCCTTTGTTAATCCTGATACATTGTGTTCGGAAAGATCCTCACCCCCTCTCTCCAGCTTCACACATTGAGTGGGCCTACCTTTTTCCCAGCTACCCTCTTGCTCCTTACGTACTTATAAACCGCCTCGGAGTTTTCCTTTATCCCGTTTGCCAAAGCGATTTCATGTCCCCTTTTCGTCCTCCTACTTCCGTGTTTGTGTTCTTTTCGATTTTCTTTGTACTTTCCAAGGTCTCTGTCTGGCTTTCCCAAACTTCATGCACACTTCCTTTTACTTTTTGACTAAACTTGCAATTTCACCTGTCATCCAAGATTCTTGACTGTCACCATCCTTATCCTTCAATTTCATTGGAACATGCTGGTCCTGAAATCTATATCGACCAGCTGAAAAATATTCCTACGTGCCAGATATAGACTTACCCTCTCCTGGCTTTTGAAAAGGGGTTTGGGAGGAGTGGGGAAGAGTGAATAGGAGTGGGCTGCTGGGGTGGAGTGATGGGTAGCTCTGGATTGAATTTAATTTTGTTTTGCCACTTTTCTAACCCCTGAAATTGTGTTAATTTTCCAAATGGTAGCCAATGTTGTGGTTGGAGGGGCTATTGATGCCTCTCCACCACAATGCACACATCACCTCGCCATGGAAATTAATGATTTCAGCCTTCCCCAGCCCAGAAAACACTAATGGATTTGAACAGTTTAGTCCACTCTGCCTCCCCACCCCCCCACCACACCGGAACACCAAACGAACCCAACCCAAACCAAAATGGAGATGAAGATATTTGTTGCCTGCGGACACAAATTCAGTGGCACGGGGTGTGTGTTGTTGCTTTAATGGCGCACCACAATTAAAGTCACCTCCCCATTCACGAGATTAGCAGCAGCACAGAGCGCGCTAGACCCCGCCTCACCTGCCAAACCCATCCCAATATGAATGGAGCATAGCTCGGCGGGGCATGTTGACGTCAGGTGATGGTGAAAGGGGATCACAGTGCGGTGCACGCTGACATCAGTCTTAAGCCCTGGAAGATGGCCGTGGCGAGAGAAGGAGGGGAGCGCGAGAGCGGTGAGAATCCCCCTTTTTGCCTGGGGGTTTTGAATTCAGAGCTCTGGTCAGACGCTGTTGGTATGCTGACCGCAGTCATGGCGGCAGGGGAGGGATGGTGGTCCTTTTGGGATGATGGGGAAGGGCCTGTAACAAATATATGTGCATGTATATCAATACAGAATAACCTAGTATATCTGAATGTCAATTATCCAAATGTTGGATTATTCGAAGGAGATCTCGAGGTCCCGATAGAAACATTACATTAAAGATGTGTTTCCATCAATGATGACACCTTTTGTTTACAGGGTCTAAACAGGCACCTTCTGCAAAAAGATTGAAGTCCCGCCCTCTCTCACTCCTCACACTTTCCCTGGAATTCTACAGAGAGATGTCCCCAATCACCCCGCTTTCCCAGATAATCTCTCCAACATTGTCCTGTAAAAGGCAGAGTTGGAAGCCGTCAAAAAGCAGCAGTAATTGTCATACATCTGGCTGTGGGTGTGTGGGTGCGTGTGCGCGTGCCTTTGAAGACTTACCCCACAAAGACAACTGCAGCAGACTTGTTGGTGGTGAACAGTCCAGTTGCCCAGGAGAGGATTGCAGAGATAGCATTGGAGGGGATGCTGTTCAGGGCGGGGGAGGCTTTGTATGGTGTGGAAGGGCGGGTGGGCGGAGTCGACCAGTTGGGGTGAGGAGATGTTGGAAAGAGGATTGGCGGGGGGTCAGTGTTGGGGCGGAAAGGGGAGAGGTGTTGGACGAGGTTGAGGAGCAGGGGTGCTGTTGTACGGGGTTGGGTTGCCGGGGATGGTGTGGACAATTGAGGGGCGGGGAGCTGTTGGATGGTGGTGGCGGGGGCAGGGGGAGGTGTTGATCTATTGAGGGGTGGGAGTGCATCGTTGTCAGTGGGCATGGGGAGGTGTTGCACGGATTTGTGGGGAGCGATATTGGAATGGGTTTGACAGGTGAGGCGGGGTCTAGCGCGCTGTGTGCTGCTGCTAATCTCCTGAATGGGGAGGTGACTTTAAAAACTCTGATCCCCAGAGGAAAGGCATTTAATTGATTAAGTGAATAATCAATTATCCACACGAAATATTGCCTGCATATCTCGTTTGGATAATCATGGTTCCCCTGTATATGGGGAGGGGCAGGTGAGAAGGGACTTACCCCTGGGATGGGAGTGTGGGAGGCCCTGGGAGACGCTATTGCTAATCTGGGTCCCAGAATGCATCAGCTCGCTCAGACTTGTGCAGGGGTTGGTGTGTCAGGGGAGGCAATATATTTATGCATGTTTGTCAGTATATTGGAGGAGTAATCATCCCAGAGGTGAGTGGGACAGCCAGGGGCAAGAGACTGTTGCTAGATTGAGCCCCAGAACATGGCAGCACGCTCAGTCTTATGTGGGGGGTGGGGGGCGGGATTGTGTTGCAGGGGACCTGTAATACGCGGACAGAGCAGCTCGCTCAGTCTTTGGATGGTGTGGCATGTTTGTCAGTATATGGAAGGGTCAGTGTCTGCGCAGACTTTACTCTGGGACAGGGCAGCTGACAGAAACATTGTGGGCGGGGGAGCAATATGTGTCTACCTGTTTGTCAGTATATGTGGAGGGGCAGGTGAGTGGGAGACGCGATGGACAGAGGCTGTTGCCGGCTGGGACACAGGCCTAGGCAAAAGCGGGTACTGCAGATGATGGAGGTTCGAGCTAAGATTAGAGTGGTGCTGTAAAATCACAGCAGGTCAACCAGCAACCAAGGAGCAGGGAAATCGACGTTTCAGGTCTGCTTACCTCACTCAGTCTTGGTGGGGTGACGTGGTGTAACGCATTGAAATATGAGTCAATATATTTTGACGATCTGCTCAGAGGGTATTCATCCCTGGTGTGAATGGGAGATCTTGTGGCCAGAGGCTGTTGCTTGGCTGTCCCCAGGATGGGGCATGTCACTGAAGTTTTGGTGGACGGGAGTGTTGGTAATTGCATCTTTGCTGGTGAAAGTGATGGGGTAATGCACATACGTTGATATATTGAAGGGGCATATAAAAATTTTATTTGTCCTGGGGGCAGTTTGAGACCTTGGGGCTGGAGGCTGTCGCTGAGCAGCATCCTAGGATTTGGGGAAGAGTGCTGGAGATGAATGGGCCAGGGGTTTGGGAGAGGTTTAATATAAATACATGCATGTCAGTGCAAAGGGAAGGGTCAGTTGATTGTGTGGCATATTCCTGGGGAGTAAGGCTGTTGCTAGGCTTAGCTCTCAGATGGGCATTTTTGTTTGAGAACTGGGGTGGGTGGGTTGTATACACATGTCAATGCATGGGGAAGGGTAGTTAAAGGTGTTCGGCACACTAAAACTGAACCCGAGGCTGCTCTGGACTGGCCCTCAGGATGTCGAGCGTGGATGAGAATGGTTGAGATGGTTGGGGACTGGAGGGTTTCGGAGAAAATTAATATGTCCACATTCGTCAGTGTGTGGGGACGACCAGGCGAGACGGGTTGAATATGTGCAGTGTTAATTCTGTAACAGTGGACAAAGGCTGATGTTAGGTTGCCCATGGGACAGAGGCCGATGTGAGGTTGTGGAGTGGGGCTGAGGTTGAAATGTAGATAGGTGTACAAATACACTGGGTGCTTTTTGAAAGATGGAGGCCTGGAATGTGAATATCAATGAATACATGTAGAGGGATCAGTGTGTCACGAGGTTGCTGAGGGGATTTGAGTTGGGAGATGAGGAGCAGGGATAGTTTGGCCGGGAGCTGGGCGAGGGGAGTTGATTGACGTGGGTATCGCTGGCTGTATCCAGTATGAATCGCTCCCATTCCTAGTTGCCTCCCTGAAGAAGCTGGTAGTCAACTGGTTCTTGAACCACTGTTGGTAGACCCACAAGGTTCCGCGAAAAAGACATTCCCAGATACTGACCCAATCACGCTGAAGGATTAGCCAATACGTTTTGGAGATGGGGTCCGAGGGGTTCTTGAAGGAGCTGTTATTCGCGTGTATCTGCTGCATCTTGTCCTCTCAGATGAAAGTGGCAGTGGGTTTTGAGAAGGTCCTATCTGAGGAGCCGCGGGGAGTTTCTGCAGTACATCTTGTCGATGATACACACAGCTGCTACTGAGCGTCGGGGTCTGCGGGCAGGGTGACAGGGCAAAGGTGTTTGTGGGTGTGGGGCCAATCGAAATGGGTGGATTCTTTGTCCGTGGACGGTTTCGCGATTCTCAAGTGTTGTCGGAACTGTCCACGCGCAGGGCGTATGAGGAGTAATCCCTGACCGTCCTGACTTGTCAATGGTGGGACAGGCTTCAGGGAGGGGAATCAGGAGTGGAGTTACTCGAAGTAGAATTCCCAGCCTCTGACCTGCTCTTGTTACTGCTTTGTTTGGATAGGGCTGGGTCCGGGTTAGTTTCTGGTCAGTGGTAACCTCCTGGATGTTGATAGTGGGTGGGGGGATGAGGTTCAGCGACGGTAATATCTGTGAATGTTAAGGGGGTGATGGTTAGATTCTCTCTCAATGGTAACCCCCTCCCCCCACCCAGGATGTCGATAGTGGGGGAGTGGGGTGTGGAATTCAGTGATGGTAACACCATAGATCCTCGGAGGTGCGGAGGGTAGAGCGTGGTGATGGTTCGATTCTCTCTTGTTGGACTTGGGCATTGCCTGCAATTAATGGGCATGAACGTGACAGTCAGACAGACGTGATTGGCTCATAATCGACCCACAGTGTGTCTTTCCTCCTTATTTTTGAGGTTTTGAACGGGGAATTCCAAATAGGCGTTGCTCGACTTGGAACAGAAACCACAGGCTCTGCTCATCGAGTAAACATAACCCTGCACAACATCAACATACCCACGTTAAGCACAGAGTAAAATTCCCTCTACACTATCTTCCATCAAACACTCCCAGAGACATCACAGGGTCAAATACAGAGTAAATCTCCCTCTGCACTGTCCCCTCCCATCAAACACTCCCACCACGTGATGAGATGCAGAGTAAGGCCCCCTCCACTCCGGAGAAAAGAGGCAGCAGCACGTTCCTGGTTGGGAGGGTGTGGAGGGATTAGAGGGGTTTACAGAGATAGGGAGCGGGTGAAAGTGACTAGAGGGGATGACAGAGATAAGGAGGGGATGTAGGGGCTAGAGGAGGTTACAGACATAAGGAGGGGGTAGCAGAGTTTGGAGGGGGGTAGGGGCTGGTGGCGTGTATACAAATAGGGAGGTGGGTCTAGGGGCTGGAGGGGTTACAGAGATAGGGAAGTGTGTGGGGGCTGGAATGGTATATTGAGATAGGGAGGGGGAGGGGCTGTTTCAAGCCGGATACTGGCAAGGGTTGATCACGGTAATATGAAGAGCCAGTACAGACACGATTGGCTGAACAGCGTCATTCCACAATCAAACACCACTGTGTTTCAGCGATTGTCAGATAAAGAGATTTTCGTGAAAATGCACAGTGTAATTCTTCAGTCGTAGTGCACGTGTCTTCTAACTAAATTGACTTCCAATTCATTTATTCTGACAGGCTGAAAATTATCTCTGATGCATTTATATTATTCTGTCTGGATTAATGGAAATGTACACCACGATTTAAAACTTAAGGTCTTGACATATTTACAGATTCCCTGTTGCTGTGAGCGTGATGCTGAGATGAATTTGCCCTGATGAGAGACTAAATGGGATTATTTGAAGCGTCAATTTTCATTCCGAATTTACTGCTTTCCCCATCTGAGTGTTTTAATTTTAAAGAAGAAACTGGCTGCAACGCGTGAGCTCAGAATTGACCACGGTTCCAGGTGTTTCCTGTTGATTCGACAGAATGGCAAGACGCACAGTGACTGTAAATGGTTCTGCCGACAGAGAAGCTGGTTTCTCATACATTGGGCCTTCCATGAATCTTGCCAAATTTCAAATTATGATCTGCTGTAAAACATGCTTCTACGTGTTTTCTAACAGCATTTCACGGCTACTTGTGGCAGTTCATTGCTTGGGAGTGTCCTGATACCAGTACGTGTGTCTGTGTATTTTGCTTCTTTCAGAAAGATCAGATTTCTTCAGATCGTTTGCAAGTTGCCCTCTGTCGTAACACAGCCCACATTTGATGTGAAATTCTGCAGCACACTAGCGCTCAGGCGCTGTCTCACGGACAAATACGGCAAAATGGTCACGTTAAACCGGAAATTGTTGATAATGGGAATTGATGTAGCCAAAAACGTTAAACTGCACCCTGTTTCGTAACCATGGTAACACAATCAAATTCCTGATGGGGTTGGCGATCCGATCAGAAAGCACAGCAGAAACTTGGGTCAATTATGATTTCAATATTTGGATTCCATTCACTGTTATTCAGAACTGGAGAGGGCCGGATAATGCTGGCTGATGTGCAGTTCGTCTGAGATGCTGGAGGGAAAGAGATGTGGGGAAGAAGCAGAGAAAAAGACAGAGACAAACCTTATGTTTGTGAAGGAGCAATGTGGATTCTAAATCGGTATTAATGATAAGTGTGACATTCAGGAAGTCACTGATCGGAGCACCTACATTTAATTCCCACAACACTAATGTATTTTACAAACAACCATGGCCCCAGCATTCATCCTTCATAACGTCAAAGGTCACAGACTTCCATGTCGAGAAACAAAAACAAACTTCCAAAACTTTCTTTGTCTTCTGCGTGACCTAAGTTTAAGTAAGAAGTGGTCAACTGTGAGAGGGTAATTGGACACGTTGACTGTA
This sequence comes from Hemiscyllium ocellatum, assembly GCF_020745735.1. Taxonomy (NCBI): domain Eukaryota; kingdom Metazoa; phylum Chordata; class Chondrichthyes; order Orectolobiformes; family Hemiscylliidae; genus Hemiscyllium; species Hemiscyllium ocellatum. The sequence continues at coordinate 1,158,902 of NW_026867487.1, forward strand.
TTTTCAATCTCTCTGTACTAGTAAAGTCACAACCAGTTCGGAAAATGGACCACATGTCTTCTTATGTGAACAACATGACAAATCCAACCAGACCAAATATTGTCTAACCCGCATACGCTCAGTCAGCAGTAATGTGATTAAAGGGGTCATCCACAGTTCTGTCAAACAGGAACCGCATGGCAATAAACTGTACAGTGATTCCCAGTCTGAGTTCCACCAGAGCCACTTGGCTCTTAATAAAACATCAGGAATGCTGGAAAACTTGGCATATCTCTCTGCATCTGTGGAGAGAGAAACAGAGGGATTGAAAACTCACCAAATAGCGGACTGGGTGCAGCTCCAACAAACCTCAAGAAGCTTGACAGCATCCAGAAAAAAGCCGCCTGAGTGACAAGGACCACACGCCCAATCATCCACCACCCATACTCAGTTATGGCATGTGCACCCTTTTCATAAAAAAAAAACCAAGGTTTCTCAGAAAGCCGCTAACATACTCACGACAACTTCCACCCAGAGAATAAGGCCAGCATATATGTGGGAAAGTTCCCTTCTATGGCATTCATTCTCCTTTTTAAGTACATTTAAGTCGTCAATGGACAAGCATATGGGTGTCCATGAAAAGAGTAGCTCAGATGGGCTTCAAATTGGTATGACAGGTCGGCGCAACGTCGAGGGCCGAAGGGCCTGTACTGCGCTGTAATGTTCTACATACTATATCCTGCCTTGAAAATATGTCGCTATTCCTTCATTGTCATTGGGTCAAAATCCTGGAAAATTCCGCCCTCACGGCATTGTCAGTCTAACTGCAGCAAGTAGACTGCAAAGTTTCAAGAAGGCAACTCCTTATCAACTTCTCCAGAGGAAAGTAGTGATGAGTATACGTGCTGACCAAGGCAGCGATGCCCATCTCGCATGTTTGAATTTTAAACAGCAATGTGAAGTTGGCTGCAGGGAAATCGTTTGAGGTGCAGTTCGTGATTTGCATTCCATTCCACAGCTGGATACACCAAAATATCTAAATCATCTACCTAAACGGTCCACATTTTCCAAAGTACAAGTAAACATTTGTTCAAACTCCACTTTGGCCTGCATTTGATGCTAATCTTCTGGTCCACCTGTTTCAATGGAACTCTTGCCAGAATGACACGACCTTAAATATCGATTCACGTGGAGAGATGTTTTTAAAGTTTCAAATTCCATGTTTTATGTTCATGAAGTCAGAATTCACGCGACACCAAATTACAGTGCGCAGGTTCATTTGAAATCACACATGTTTGGAGAGCTGCTCCTTCATCATGTCACTTCGTGGTGATCCTCTCATGAACTCATTTCCAATCAATTCTCTGTCTCAGTTTTTTTTTGTTTCGGTCTATCTATGTCTATCTCTGTCTTTTTCTCTCTCTTTCTCTGTCTCTCGTACGAAAGCAGCCTGATCGTTCACTGGATCTCGACCTTTTCCCATTAAATTCCCCAGACTTCACGCTGGCAGGAGAACTATGCATCGCTTCTTGAATGTATTCAATGGCATTCCAATCTTTTTGAGAATTCCACTCTCACATTACCCTGTGGGTGACGAAATCTCAGCCACCCTTACCGAAATGGCGTACCCATATCCCAAGATCATGACCACTTTCCCTGGATACTCTGAGCCAGATTAAACATCACACCTGCATCATGTTTTTCAAGGCCGATAGAATTATTTATGGATCAATGAGATCCTCACCAAGGAATATGGGCCCAATGAATCCAATGTTACCTTACAGGACACATCTGCACTGCTAGAAATCAGTCTGGCAGATTTTACTGCCACCATTCCAACACAATGCACTGTACCTTTGGCAAGGCATTCTCACCGGCATGCAATAACTTAAGGGTCTCTGCAACGTCTTGTACAAGCACTGTGAAAAGATGTCTTTACGTTTGGACTGAACCTCTTGTTCAAAGAAGGTCAAATTAGCACCTACCTTGCTGTCTTTACTTGTTTCCGTGCTTCCAGTTCCGGGTGTACTGGGTCATCCACCTTTCCTTGTTCGTCATCACTAACGTACTGTTAATTGTTTTTTAACTCTGGTGTTCTGTTCTCTCCAATTTTCCGTTCAATGTCATTAATTTTGCACGGATCAAATTTTACTGCATCTTGCATGTATTTGCTCACTGGCCCAACTCATCCTGTAAGCATTGAAGCGTCTTCTCATCATCGAACATTGCAATGTCACCTTTGTTCACTCTCAGCCAAAATAGTTGAGGTGTGTTGTGAATAGCTCCGGTCCCACCATCGATTTTCCATACGCTCCATTGGTCACCTCCATTCAGTAAAATTGCACTATTTTTCCTGGCAATGTGCCCATTCTCTGTCCTGGCAAGTATAATTCCTCCAATAAATTGTACTTCAATTTTGAACGCAAGTCTATTATATATCTTCCAAAATCCGTGAACACAACGTGGACCAAGTTATACAATTTTCGTAAAATAATTACCCACTCAAAAATCATAGCGTTCTGAAACACAATTTCCATCCCATGCATCATACAATTTTGTCTTATCTCAATTAATGCCTATTATTACACTGCTTATGGTAGACACTGTCATGTCCCGAGTACTGCATTCATCACGACATCCTGTACATTGTGGTTTCTCCCATCCTCAAATTTAGAACAGTTAGTTCACATTTTGCATCCCTAATCTGCCAATTTTGTGTTTTTTTCCCAGAATCTGCAAACATTTGCATTGTGATAGATCGAAACATGGATTGAATCTGTTGCCATTCCATTTAGTCCCAATAAATTCAGTTAACCAGGCCCCCCGCCACATTCCCATTGAAGGCTTTAAGTACAAAATGTCGATTCTTCCGCACCTCGGATGTTACCTGACCGCCTGTACTTTTCCAGCAACACACGTTTCGACTCTGTTCTCCAAAATCTGCAGTCCACACTTTCTCCAATGAATTGACCAATCTGTGTGCATTGATGCACACTATGTGTACTCACAGAGTAGTAAGTGCGTGGAGTGCACTGCTTGCATCAGCAGTCCACTCGCCAACATTTTGGGCATTTGAATGGTCATGGGATGAACATATGTATAAAAATGAAATACTCTAGCATAGATATTTTTCCACTGATCAGCGCAACATCGAGTGCGGAAGGGCGTGCATTACGCTGTACTATTCTATGTTCTGCACTCTGTAGATTTAAAGTCACAGTTGCCATGATGTGAGGGCCCGCACGAGTGAGGCATATCAAGATGAAACCTGATAACTGCCAAATTAGAAAGATTGCGCAATGTTGCTGCATTACATAGGAGCTGACAATGATAGGAGGAAATCAGCGCAATTTGAAATTTGAGCAGAAGTTTCAGAGGAAAAAAAAGGAAAACAATCATTTCCTCTCACAAATAAGTTGCTGAACAAATTCGACCAAATGATAATGATTAGTTAAATACTGGAAGGTACTCTGAGAAAGATGAGTGAAGCAGTTTGTCAGAAGACAAATGGAAATCAAGATCTGAGATTAGAAGACAATAAGATCCTTGTAACTACTTAAGATCTTTTTTAATGTTGGTTCAATGATTGACACTTTTTGCATCATTGAAAAGTGAAACTAAAAACAAAGTCAAATATTTGAAGAAGTCGGGCAGCATCTGTGGGCCCAAAAGAGAGGTAATATTTTGAAGACAATGTGACTGTTCCGGAGAATGACAGTTTTCCACACTGAGGATTGAGGGTGAGGAGGAGAGACTGAAACAGATTGTCAGCGTGCTCATAGAATAAGACAACAGGCCGCTTATTATAGTAAAGGACAGAATTAAGTCTGAGAATAGTTTCTGTTGATTGGGGCGACGAGGTGAATGTTGGCCTGAGATGAATGCTCACACGAGACGGATAGACAAAGGAGGAAAAGTGTGACAGAGAAAGGATAGATTTTCTGCTCTGAAGTTCTTGGACTCCATTTTGAATCCTGAAGTGTACAGTGCAGAAGTGGAAATTGAGCTGTTTCTGCAGCTGCTCGAGGAGATGCTGAGTTGCACAGCGTCTTCAATGAATTTGCAACCAATAACCTCCTGTGGTAGTGTGATTATACGATATGGAATCCGGAGTGAGGACTCGCTTCCAAGCTAAAATCTTTAACGTCATTGACCTCTCAAGATGAGCTGATTTTTGGAACCCGGTGTCATTGTGCCCATTAATGGTCACATCACTTCTCATTGGTGTAGAAGACAGTGCTCAGTTCACAGTCCGCAGACAACACAATCTATTGGTTGTTGGAAAGAAACACGGGCCTCTGTTCCAGCCGTGTGAAGGAACTAACACTGACAGAAATCGAGGAGTTACTTGATACATTAACTGCTGCTCAGTATCTGTGAAACAGCACTCAGCTAATGTTCAGATTTGATCTGGTACCACCAGCTGGGACGATGTTTGTAACCCTCCTGAACTTACTTCTTCTGCAGCTTCTGAACTGTGAGTTATGGTTTACTGAATACATTCTCTTCACCATTCATGGGTCAATAATTAGTGACATATATGTGGCAACAATAATATAATGGTCAGTCTGCGTGAGATAGAATATTGACATTATATGGAATAAAAAGTATTTTGTCTTCATTTCTCTGTGACTGTATCTGTGGTGACAGAGCTCCCCAACCTCCACCCTCCCTTCCTCCCTTAAGCTTCCAATCCTTGCATGTATTCGTAGCTTCTGTACAGCTCACAGTGTTGCAAACCTACTCTGGTGTGTTTGGAAACCATGTCTGTCTCTGGTTTAACGGTGTGTGTAGCCGGGAAAACTGCTGAACACTATCTAACTCATTTATTAGTCAATATTTGGGAGAATGTAAAATAAAAGCTGATTATTTTGAATTTCTAGAAACTTGATGTGCCACTGATTTTACTCAGTATTTCTTCTCTTTACATTTCAATACTTTCTCGATAGTGATGCATTTATACAGCGCCGTTCACATCCTCAGTGAAACAAAGGAGCTGTGTGCCACTTTGATATATTTTGTTGTTGAGACAGTCCTGTAATTTTGGAATAATGACAGGCGATTTGTTCCGAGAGAACTGTTGGACTGATTGCTGTGATAAAGGACCCAGTTAGCTGTTCATCTGCGAATAATTGAAGGGTCACTTCGCACAAAACTATAACACTGCTTTCTGTCTAAAAATGTTGCGAGATCTGCAAAGTTATTCCAGAAATTTCTCATTTGTTTCTGATTTCCAGCATCCACTGTTCTTTGACGTTCTTTTTTCAGCCAGTTTTCTTATTCACCGAATTTGATCGAATGATTGTCACCGCCCAGTTCAATATCAATAGTTCCCCTTTCTGTACCAGACAATGGTAAAAAGTCCAGTCTTTACCGAATGGTTTGTATTTTCTAAAAAATGAAAACTTTATTCATAAAATAGCTCTACATGCTTGCATAGTCCCTGGAACGGGTCACTTTTGTACAGTAGTCAAAAAGTGCGGTGCTGGAAAAGCACAGCAGGTCAGGCAGCATTCGAGGAGCAAGACAGTCGACGGTTCGACCATAAACTCTTCATCAGGAAAAAGACCTTATTTTCCAAACGCCGACTGTCCTGCTCCTCTGATGCTGCTTGTTTCGCTGTGCTTTTCCAGCACCACCCTTTACAACTCTGATCTCCAACATCTGCAGTCCTGACTTGCTCCTACTTGTATACAGTCCTGTATGACAGAAAAAGCAAACATTGGAGTTTGACTCAATTCGACACCCACACGAAAAGCATCTCTTACTTGGACTTGTCTGTATTTATATATATTTGAACCATCGGAATGGTCCGTAAACTGAATGGACCCGAAATTTACATTCATCAGGAACACCGAAGACAGTTGCCTATCGCCATTGTGCATTTGCGGCAGCTGCCAGCAGATTTAATGCATCCCTCATCACATAGAACTGGACCTCGGAAAGTGTCAATTTGAAACACTCGGTCGGGGTCAACTGCTTGATCTGGACGACTACCATGTATCGGAGAAACCAAAGATCATTTTTGAGCGAGTTGGTGGTGCTCCAGGTTCAGTCAATGTTTGTCTCGCTCTGTGTGACAGGGAACCGACTGTATAGCACTGAGTACTGAGTCCCGAGCTGCTTGAGATAAACCATGACAGAAACCACTGCTTCTTTCTCCGTGTTTGACCAATTCGCTTTCTCTCTCAGGGGTAAGACTGCTGCATATTAAGGCAAGGTTGAGCATACCATTATTTTGCTGGCAGTGAGATTTGCGAAGATTTTTATTTATTTTAAACATGTTGCCACATCTTCTGGTGAGTGCTGTGCCAAATTTAGTTTTAGAGAAGATCTGAACAGAAGTATCGAGGCACTTTACGCGTCTTGTCTATTTTTGACCTTTATTGTTCCCAGTGCTATCACTTCAGGCAAGCAAAGAAAGAAGCAACTTTCAGTCTTCTGAAGAAAATCTGAACAGCTGGAATAGTTGTCTGTTACATTTGTGTGCACTGAATTCTGTGATAACAGTGAACTCTGTGTCAGTAAAACAATCATCAATTCTGTCTACTGTTGATTGAACTCATGCACACATGGACAATTCTCTCAGATTATGCCCATACTCTGTATAACCATGGTGTGATAGTATTCACAGACCTATGTTACTTGAAGTCATGTGCCCTGTATTCGAGATTGATATAGAAATGACATGTCTTCGGACATGTTGTTCACGCCATTATTTTCATCTTGCCAAGAACTGAAATATCCAGAATGAACCCTTTGCCTAATTTGTTCTTGAGTGATGAATGTGTTCGGGGACGATTAAACTTAGGAAATTAAACTTATGAATCTTTTTCTATGTGTTTACGAAAATGTGGCTCGGCCAACCTTGCGTAGTTGATCTAAGTTCATGATCCACTTGATCCATTGAGGATAGGGTCTTCTAAATACATGAAGATGAGGATTACAGAATCTTCATCAAGCATTAGTAAGGAAACAACGGTGTAATTCAATCAGGATGGGGACCTATAAGTCCGTACTTCAATTTTCTGTGTGGCTTTTTAGATGGTGAGCCAGCAGTTTTGTTAGATTGTGTGAAGGAGCTTAGCTGAGTTGTTGCAGTTAACTTTGATGGTGCCAGTTCAAAACGGAAGGTTGGTGATGAATGCTTTAATTTGTTAAGATAATCTAAAGGTTGTACATATAATTCGCGACGGGTGCCGCCAGTCTTTCAAAGTATGGTGTCGTTTATTGCAGCAATGTTAGTAGCAAACATTCTTTCACAGTCCTAGCTTTTATATTGAACAATGAATGAAGCTCATGAAATATGACCGTTTCAAGTTACATAAACCAGTTCAGAATTCACCTCGTACCAAAGTAATGAATATCTGACTTCTTAATCCACTGGTGTTATTTTTACAATTCTTTATTTGTCAAGAACAAATAATTGGGAGAAGTACTTTCAGGCAACATTTTTCAATTAAAAGTTTTCTCTCTTATTGAGACTTGAATTCTTTATTCTCAACTTAGTTCTCCCACTCGGGTATAAGGCAAAATCTAATCGATTATTTTATGCCATCAACGAGCGAAACCTTATCAAATGGGAGTTGAACAGATTGTTTAGTTTCTAAGTTTAGTGATTAATATATGTTCGGTGTCAATTCTCATTCAAAGATCACAACAGTTCCTCATTTTTCTTGGAGTCAATACTTTTATTTCTATGGATATCCCACCTCGTTTTACATTTAAATCAATTACGATATTTCAGTCAACTTGAGATTATTTTTTGAAATCTAAATGAATGCTAAAACCAAGTTCAAAAACGATGTTCATGTCCCTCATGTGCAGTTGGAACAGACTGGAAATCAACTTGCTATCTCGCTAGATATCGCGTTTCAGCTTGAAGTAGTTAGCAATGAGTATTGGTGAATTAGTGTCCTAGCACTGGGGAAGGAACGGAGAGTGTTCACAGCATTGATTCCGGAGATGAGCGGGTTCGCTTATGAGGAGCGAATGAGAAGACCAGGATTGCACTTAATGGAATTTAGAAGAATTCGGAGGGAGTCTTATAGAAAAAACATAAAATTGTGAAGGGAATAGATATGACTGAAATATGGATGTTGTTCACACTGAGGGGTAGGGGGTGGGGGTGTCGGAATGGGAAGTACCACAACCATAATATTGCGATTCTGTGGAATTTCTTGCCCCGTGAAACAGTTGAGGCTGAATTGTATGATGCAGTTGTTCAAAGATAGATGAAGTTTTGTATAGTACAGGAATTAAGGGTTGTGTTGAATCGGCGGGAAAGTGTAACGGAATCCAGGAAACGATCAGCCAGGATTGAGGTGGCAAATTCTTTACTCCTGCTTCGATTTCTTATGTTGTTGCGCTCTTATATCCGAGTGAAATGTGCAGGACACTGTCATTGCATTGACTCTCACCTTATTCCACGTCGCAAATTATGTCTTCCACACTGTTGCAAGAGAAATATAGCGTAGACATTAAATTTTGCAAAAGTATTTCAAAGGGCTACAGCAGTTCCAAATTAACCAAGATTATTCCATAATTACACACTGTCTCAAAACGCAACCACTGGTGCTTCTGCAGCCTGAGTTTGCATCACTTCTCCCATCAGTTCGATTTTCATTATGATGCCACTGGTCTGACGTGGATTTGTTGTTTTCCAAAGCTGTCCAGTTAGTGAGGATCATCAAATGTCTGATATATCGCATTAAATCTAATAGCCTGTCTTGTAGAACCTTATGCAGTGCTTCAAACGATTTTCAGAGTTGTATATATCTCCTTCGTTCTGTTAAACCAACAGAGCTCTTGCATGTTCGAGTATCTTGACATGTACATAACAGTGTACAAAGTAATAGGTTCGATTTCTCACGAATATCTCAATTATAGAAACGTAAATGGGACAGAACAGGTGATATGAGGAGTGGTTCAAGTAAGTTTGATAAAGTGCAGGCTCAGAAAGGGCAAAGCCTGAAGCTTATTTTTTGGATGAATGAGGGCAATATGCCAGTAAATGCATCAGAATGCAATGTACTGTATTCGATTCTTGATGTTCGTTTTCTACCACTAAGTACAATTTTAAAAATACAAGCAATAAAGATTTAGCATTGAATTGTAGTGATATTGCACACTGATCGTAAGGAGTTAAAACGATCAGTTACATCGGTGAATTCCAGGGATAAGAGCAGGGATTCAATGAATCAGAGTGAGTGACCATCTGTTAACACGTTGACAGATGGCCGGTGTTGTCTGATTGCCTGAAAGGAGAAATGAAATTATCCCGAGAACCAAAGCAAACAATTCGAGCTGTTTAGAATTTTCAAAAGTTGCAAGGTAAAGAATTCGCAGGAAACTAAACATTAACCAAAGTTATCTTACTTTGGGAGAAATTTTAACTTAATTATAATTGAACATACATTTGAATTCCTTTTTCAGCTTGGGAGAGGAACAAAATACATAATTAATGAACATTATTAACTGGGCAAGTTCAGTAAACTCCTAAAAATTTTATACAAAAAAGTACAATACATGTTCCTCACCATCCTGTCCCCAGTGCAGAGTACGGTGGGTAAAAGATATTGACAACGACAATTTTTGGGTAATAAGGAAAGGTAATGGAACCAATTCAGCAGTTAGCACAAAGAGGTTCCCAACGGCACTTGGACCACATGATCTCCTTCTTTTGTTCTGACAAGTGGTTTGTAGCCCGTTACATATTCAACCATTTCTTTCGATCCATCATAACTCCTTATGTTCTGAAATTGGAAAAAAGTAGACTTCCTGCTGGATATTGTCGATGACTAAATCTCGTGATGTTTCCGCCATGTAAATAGGGGAAGAGGTAAAGCCGAATTTTAAAGATTACAAATGCAGCACTTAAAAAAGAAGCACAAACTTTCGGCACTTAGTTGCTGACTAAGCATTGTAAGTCAATGTTTATTTCAGCATTGCTAATCGAACACATTTCTAAACTCCTGAAATCTTTGGATGGGGGCACCTTGCTCTGGTCACTGGAGAGCATTACTGCTGTCTACGGGGCTCATCACAATGTTGACAAAGTCGGCAGTGCAGTCACAAACAGAAAAGTCAGTGGGTTGGCTCTGTGCCTCTCTGTGTGGAAACAATTCAGATAAATTTAGAAGAAAAATGACAATATTTGATCCCTGCTGTAAATATATTCCCTGTGTTGTCGGTATTGCATGAAAGGAGGATGTCAAATTTCCAACTATCATACACTCATAGAGTCATATCACGAAGACAGACCCTTCCGAATAATATGTCCCATGCCGACCAAAATGTCCGCCCACACTAACTCCATTTCCCTACACGCTGCCCATGTCCTTCTCAACTTTTTTTATCCAAGCATTTATCCAAATGACATTAAAATGTTCTTTACATATCTGCCACAACCATTTCCACTAGCAAATCATTCCATGTGCGAATCGTACTCGTTTAAACGACTTTATTTCGCAAAGTAATGACAATTATTGCCCGCAGCTGTTGCATCTGTTTTGTTTATTCTTCAACATTGCCATGATTGTTAATACTTTAATTCCCATCTCTCTATTTCAGACAGACTTGTCGATACCCAGGCCAACAGTGCAGGTAATTGCATGTTATTTTTCCAGGGATTGGAATCCCTTTATTCTGATGTTTCTGCTCAAATGCGAAGTGCTGGTGATAAACAGCATGTGTTAATGCTCACTCGTTAACCAGCTGTCTGTTCATAACAAAAACGGTGGTGGTTGCACTACTTCTGAAGGTCTCTCTTTTCAGGAATCGTGGGGGGACTAGGGTGTAAGAGAAGCGTTTCGAATGCACACTGCCATTCCCAGACAGAGAGAGAATACATAGAGATACTATGAAGATTCATCTGCACACACAGTGCTGCTGTCGGCAATGTATATAAACGATTTCACTCACAAATGCTCAGTGACATCATGCTCACATGACCATACATCCCACAATATTTCGGCCTGTGACAGACGGAAGTACTTTTCAGTTTCAGATATTCTAAGTGCGGATCAGTTGTGTTTATTCGCCATTCAGCGCACCCACATCCCATCAATGAGTAATACAAACCTTCTCATGGAATCATTTGCCTGATCCTCTCTGTGAGTGAGCATTTTTTTAAAAAATGATCTTTGCCTTGCACCATCTACAATACATATCCTAAGTTATGTTGCAATCGTGTGTATTTTTACCCTGACCTGACTCCCATTGCATTGTGCGCGTGCAATGCTGGCTGCAATATAGAGCTTCCACAATTGCACATTGTTCACTTTGATGACCGTTTCGATATTTTACAGAGACGGTGAGGCTGAGACTTGCGAATGGGGGCAGTCCTTGCGCTGGCCGAGTGGAGATTCACTACAAGGGGAAGTGGGGAACTGTGTACGCTAGACAATGGGACCTGCCAGATGCTGCTGTTGTGTGTCGGGAGGTGGACTGTGGGACCGCGGTCTCTGCCCCGGGCGGGGCTCACTTTGGACAAGGATCCGGATCCATTGTAACCTGGGATGTTGAGTGTAGGGGGACCGAGCGCGCTCTGAAGGAGTGTCAATCAGTGAGTTGGGATCACTACAGATCCTCACACGACAATGATGCTGGTGTTGTCTGTTCAGGTAAAAACCTACTGACGTTCCTTGTGCTTTTTATCAAATTTCGGGGCTGTGTGCAAACAGAAAATGATATGATAACTGTCCAATACTAATTAACATCAAAACGACAGAACCACTGATTTATTCGTTATCGTTATTTAAACTGTTGAATACTTGAAGGTAATGGGAGAGGAAAGTACCTGTTCCCGTTTCCACTCCAGTGAAGGGGCAGGACAGGTGTCCATTGTGATGTCAGTTAAAGCCACATTGAGAAAGCTGCACCGCTGGCACAATCAGACTTACAAATCAATATTTAATGAGATTCAACATTGTGCTGGATGGCACAATCACTTGATATCGTTTATTTGCTGGCTGGAAGTCACGTTAACTCAAAAGCTGAGGGTCAGGATTCTGGGAAATGAACATGAATGGGGTTGACAGGGCGACAAAGCCACACGGATTGATGGAACAACTTAGATCCGAATGTGCCAGTTCTGCGATGAATCAAATGAATGTTCATCATTCAATAATCTGAGTTCGTATTGTGTGAAAGTTTTTCTGATTCAATGCTTTTCTTTTCAGACCACATCATTCCGAGGTTGGTCCAAGGAAGTTCGCAATGTTTTGGCAGACTGGAGGTCCTGTTTGGTGACACCTGGAAAACAATGTGTGGTCTTGACTGGGATTTGAAAAACGCCAGTGTGGTCTGTGCGCAGCTTCATTGTGGAGTGGCCGTGTCTCTTTCGAGCTCTGCTCATTCTGGAGGCAGTACTGTGCTGATGGGTTCTGAGGTGTTTAAATGTACGGGCAATGAGACTCAGCTGAAAATGTGCCCTCGGTCTTCAGACACTCACCAGGATTGCTGTGGACACAACAATGTCACTCTGATATGTTCTGGTGAGTATGGATGTAATGGGAAAAAATATTTGTATTTGTTAAAGTGGTGACGCTGGCTTTGGCGGCATTGCTCTAAAAGTGTCAAATCTAAACTAATCCTCCTGGCTTCCCATACAGCCATGCATAAATTGTAATGTGGTAAAATAGACACACAAGTATTGGGAATTAAGATGCTTCGAAATCTTTATTATTGTATTGATGATATTTATGCGAGTTTTCAAACTGTCTGCGCCCACCATATTTTATTGTTTTAAATGTCTAAAAGTCGATCATTGACGATAACATTAAGCAGTGGTCAATGTAGATATATACAATGAATATCAAACAATTAGATTTCTGACAAGCCAATAGAATTCCTTGAGGACTCCCTGCCCCCCAAAGATTTTTGGACTACTTTTTTTAATTCAAACTGAAATAAGTGTACATCAATCTTTGAAACAATTACACCAGCAAGAATTTGTGGCTCACAATGATTTACCGTCTTAAATCTATCAGCTTGATCATATATTTAATCATCTTATTCTGGATTTGTTAGGATAGCTGATTCCCTGATCTTTGACGTTTGTTTGAGTTTATCTTGCCTTCATGCCATTGTGGGTTTGACAATAGTGTCTATACTCTCACTGTCTGATTTACTGTCATTCCAATGTGCATGGCACTTTTCCCCGCAAACCTTAACGTTTTTGCCCAATAGTTTTCTGAGGACCAGCTAACGGGAGCAATTTTTTTAACCTGCCTTCTTCCAGTAGTCATGTTCTCGTATACCTGCATTCGTTACAGCTCCTTTAATTCAAGACCATTTCCGAGCTTTCCAATATATTCGTGTCAAAAAGTGGAAGCATGTTCATACATGTATTTGAATATTGCTCGCCTTCACCTCCTCAAGGACCATGCCACCCTTTGTGAATTATGTGTTGCACATGCTGGAATACAATGCTTTTCTATCGTTTCAAAGACAACTGGATAACAATCACCATAACGTCTCCAAATCACTCCATTTGCAAACTTAAATTTAAGTTGCATTCCTAGCTACCCAGCCACATATCCTGTCAAATTCACGTGTCACAGCTCATGGAGCACTCAGCTCTTCTGTTTAACTGCATTTCATCAATAAGTGAATAATGAAAAGGTGACATGTCCATGTTGCACGTCATCTTCCAAGTTGCCAAAACATACCCCCTTACAAATTTTGCAATCAGATTTATATGCCACTTGTCTGTGCACTGTATGCCCTTCTAAAGTTGGGATCTGCCATAATTAGTCGTTTTCAACTTCTCGATATCTGGCGCTATGAGCTCATTTTTAAATGTCACACTGTTTCTTAATGGAAACTTGCAAAAAACACAAACCCACAGCATCTAATTGCGTTCCATACTATGCCACATGACTCTTAATAATCTCTCCTTTCTGATATTCAATTGGCACATTGAGTTATTTATCTTTCACGCATATAGTTAAATGGTTGAAGTGTTAAACATACACATGAAACAGAGGGGAGCACAAGATTAGGGAAAGAAGATGAGTGGAGTCTGAGCTAAGATGAAAGAAGATCGATTGGCCTGGACTGCAGCATCCCTGTGTGGGATCGGTTAGCTCAGTTGTCCGAATAGCTGGGTTGTGATGCATGACAATACCAAAAGCATTATTCCATTACCCCCACAATCTGAAATTGCCATGGAGCTCCTAATCTTCGCAGCTCTCTACTCACTGGACGAATGGAGACCATCAGGTTAAATGACCACCAGTCTTCTTTCTCGAAGGGGAGAGCAGACATCAAGTCAAACCCGATCAGGGAGCATCGGAACAGTCACAAGTCTCTAGGCAGAAACTGCATGCATTATTAATATTTTTAAAAGACGTTGGCATGTAAATAGGAGTAGGAATTGATTGAAAGAGAAAAGACATGCTTTCTGTCAGAGGCGTTGTTACTGAGCAAAGTTCTCACATTTCAAAAATCTATAATCCACCTTCTTTTGTCACAAGAGTTTGAGACATTCAATCTCCCTTTCAAATAGCGACTGTCAATTTTTATTTTTCTCAGAATGCTTTTTTTTTGTAATTCCCTTCAAAAGAGTTTGTGCTGAATGGGATTCTCATTTTCATCAAGAGGCAACTATAGATTATCGATGTTTGATCAATTTGGGCTTTATGGATGAAGACAGGAGGGCCAGAGAGTGAAATGAAGCAGGGAAAACGCCCTCTCAGCTAAGACCTAATTCAATGTTCATTTTTTGAAGATGTAAATGCATACTCATGCTCCTGACTGCCTAACTAAAAGGAGAATAACACTTCTGCAGATAATGTAATTGCCGGGGAGAATAACCAAAAACATTCTTAGTTAAATGGGGACCGGGAGTTTGACATTATGCTGAAGAACTCACTGTTAACATTTTTAAAAATCACTAAATAGGATCAATGGAGGAAATACGGAAATCCATTTTCCGCTGCAGCTCGATTGTTCGAGGAAGGTTGTTGGGAATTCATTTCCCATTTGGTGAGGCTTACATTGGGAATTTCTGTCTTTCGATACCTGCATTTTGTTTTTGATGGGAATAGATGATTGAAAGCACCATCATTAAACTACCAGCAAATCGTTATAGGTACGCCTGTCCAAGTCAAATAACTTGTACTAAAACGTGTGAACAAGGGGATAGTTTTTTTTTAATTTGGCCAGAGTGGGCAAACCAAAAATTAAAGCACTCAGTTTCCAGTTAAGCTACGTTGAGGGAATTCTTTTTGGTAGAAATATTCAAACATCTTGTCAGTAGATCAGGAGTTCACAACCTCAGAACATTCATGACAATACCAGTGAGGTTGTCAGAATTGAGGAAAATCATCACAAACCTGGCCTATGCCAATGTCTAATCAATTCGGAATGACGGAGAGAGATTAGGCAGGAAGGATTTCATTTCACTTTTTCGGGGCTCCCATCAGTCCGCTTCCCCAAAATCCATCATGACGTCTTGATAATTCACTTCATTTCATCCTTGACTCATATCTCTCTCAAATGTTCGGAAAAGAAATGAGCTGGCAAAGATGAACTGTCTGTAAAGCTATCAGATAAGCCATGGTTTAATCCGTTTTTTTGAATGGCATATTTACTTTTGATTGTTAATTCTTGAATATTTCAATTCAAGTTAACCGTTGTTCTAAATACATTTCGTGTTGCAGATGAAAATTGGTGGCCAAGACTGGTGAATGGGGGAAGTCGCTGTGATGGGCGATTTGAGGTTTACTACAATGGAAGCTGGGGCAGAGTGCAGGACACCCTCTGGGATCTGAATGATTCCCACGTGGTTTGCAGACAGCTGGGATGCGGTCATGCCTTAGAAACTTATAAGTCTTCACAGTACGAGAAAAGTGATGGCCGTCTGTGGTTGCATGATATCCAGTGTCATGGACAGGAATCTCAGCTCCAGGATTGTAGGATCACAGGTCCATTGAATTCATCTGTCACCAACCGCAGTGGCGTAGTCATCCTCTGTTCAGGTAAGAAGACGCTACACAGGAACACTTGCTCAGAACTATCAAAACAAATGTCTGTCTCCTGAGAATGTGTATCACACGTTCTTCAGTATTAGTCCAGGTGAAAGCAGGCATGTGCCAGATGAATGTGTGTGAAGAACTGAAACTTTGTTTTTGGAAAATTCAAGTTGCAAAGACTTTATGAGTCAAAAGTAAAACTGACACATGAGAGAATTATCAATAGGGGCAGAGTTTCGAATTAAGATGACAACTGTGTGTTTGGAAGACCTAGATTTCTATCAATAGAGGTTTTAATCAGTCGGAAGGTTTTTCTGAATCTTTGCAGTACTGGGAAGACAAAAAGAACAGAATGAATTTATTAGATTACTCACTCGAAAAGGGATTGATTTTTAAACACTTGTTTTGAGATGGTTGGCATGTGAAATAGTGACACTGATATCATATGAGACGTAGTGATTCAATAATGGATTTGAATTTAGAGGCTGGTGCGGAAACTCTGAAGACTTGATACTTGGAAATGAATGTTGAAATATCGAGGCATTGATGGCCACATGACTGATTTAGATGAACATCAGCAGTGATGGAAAATGAAAATGAATGCAATTCAGAAAGAAATGTTTGGGTTCAGATCAAATATGTGAAGAATGCTGAATGAATGGCTGGACAGGAAACTAACGAAATGTTCAAATGGTTTCAGAGTGAATGTTGGAGGGTTGATCATAAATTCCTAAATTAACCTTGACTTAGGTCTCTGCTAAATACTGAGAAGAGAAGAGTTCGTTTACAGGAGGAAATAGATCGATAGTCGGAAAGGCTAGCCAGTGGTAGGTGGAATTTAATTTACATAAGTATAACGACACACACTTGGGCATGACAAGCAAAGGAAGGTACTCTTTGATGAATTGTGGAACATTGGAAAGCAGCGAACATCAGAGGGAACTTGATGGGTATGTCAAATACATCCTTTCAGTAGAGGGACAGTCAGTTAAAGTGGTCAAGACGGAATATGGAATACTTGCCTTTATTGTCCAATACATTATGTATAAGATCGGGGAAGTCACACTGAAGGTATATTAAACTTCATTTTGGTCAAAGACAGATTAGTGAATGTGACTTTGGAATCCACAATATTGGAGCAGCGCCGCCGCACTGGCGAGGAGTCTTTCCAATATCTTCCTTAAGCTGACATTTCGAAATTATGGGGATTTTGGACTGTTTGTGTTTGTTTACCTTGGGGCAGAGGAGACGAAGCATTCGAGTTTGACTGTGAGGAATAAAATTATGACAACCATCGATAGGATAGAAAACAAAGAACATTGTCTATTCAGCATTTCATATGTGTGGTATTGCGAGTCAGGCTTCAAGTAGGTTAATGTGAAGTTGCGGACATCTTCTTTTGTTTCCATCAAGACCATTTCCAGCTTGGTATCCATGCAAACTGTCGGAAGCTGAATCTATTTGCACCATTGTGAAATATGTAAAATTCATCCGAAATTCAACTGATGTGAAGATGGGATCCCCATCCTGTTACCTGGGAGACTTACAGACCTCCTAATGCCTTCCCTCTTGCTACTTGTGGCAAGTTGATCTCAGTCAAGTCACATCTTACCTCCGGCTATGTAAGATTACTCACCTGTTACGTACCAACTGATTTAAATTCCATCGCAGTCAACAAGCCTGACAAATGTGTTCAGTGTTTTCAAATATTTCCCAGTTAATGTGTCCATTGTTACACACCCATCTGCCGAATCAATCGCCTTCACTGTTTCCGTGTCTTAATATCCTGTAGATGGAGAACTCACAGATCTCACTGTGCTGCAGTAACTCTGGCTTTTGTCCATTCCAAAAGTAATTGTTCCAGTACAAGGCTGGTAGTATCATTTTCCATAAGCAAAGTATCAAAAATTCCTTTCGAAACTTCTCTTCCTTCCTGTCAACCTAATTTTGTTTAATCCTTTTTGGTTAACACTTCACCATGGCTTTGGACAACTCAACGGGATTTCGTTTCGGTACCTGCAATTCAACCGCCCTGCTTTTAAACTTAACCCCTTTAGCAATGAAGTAGAAAATTCCATGTGCCTTCTTAATTACCTGGTGTACTTACAAACTAAGCTTGTGTGATTCAGGTCCCACTGCTCAGTGGCGTGCTGCAATTTCTAACCATTTAAGTACGAGCCCTTGTCACTGTTATTCCCACCGAATTGGATGACTTCACATTTACTGACACTGTACTCCATTTGACAGAGCTTTTCACACCAACTTGCACTATCTAGGTCCCTGTGCAAAGTTTCACAGCCCTCTGCACGCGTTACTCTGCCACTCAACTTCGTGTCACATCCAACCTTTGACACACTACACGTGGTCCGCAGCTCCAAATCATCGATGTAAATTGCAAATAACTGCGGTCCCAACTCTGATCCCTGGGGCACACCACTAGCTACTGATTGCCAACCAGAGTAGCACTCATTTATTCTCACAATTTGATTCTTGTTGGTTAACCAATCTACTGTCCGTGTTAATGCATTCTCCGAAATGCTTTGCATCTTTGTCTTATGCAGCAGCCTTTTGTGCGGCTCCTTGTAGAATTCCTTTTGGAAATCTAAATACAACGCACCTACTGTGTCCCTGTTGTTTACTGTGTCTGTAATGTTTTCAATATTAGTTAGCCCGACTACCCTTCATGGTCTAATGCTGCGTCTGCCAACGGGATAATTTTCATCTAGTTGCCTTGCTATTTCTTCCTTGAAAATAAACTCAAGCATTCTCCCCTCACAGAAGTACAGCAGCCAGTCCATGATTCCCCATCTTCTGTCTCCCTCCCTTTTTAAACAGTGGCGTCACATTTTCTGTTTTCCAATCTGCTGTAACTGCCAGAGCCCATTCAGTTTTGTAAAATTACAATAAATGTATTTGCTATATCCACAATATCTCTTTTAGTATACTGGAATGCACTCCATCAGGGCCAGGTGACTTCTGTACCTTGAACTCCTTTAGCTTGCCCAACACTACCTATAACGTAGTACTGATTGATTCCTAACTTATTGCCTAACTTCGACTCTTTCTCATTCACTGGCATGTTATTTGTGTCATCCACGGAGAAAACTGAGACAACATACCAATTCAATGCCTCAGCCATTTCCTGATATATCCGACAACTACAAACGCCTTCTCATCCCTTAAAGTACCAATGTTCATTTTAGCGACTCGTTTTTCTTTTATGTATTTATAGAAACATTTGCAATCTGTCTTTATATTCCTGAGTAATTTTTGTCCCATACAAATGTTGCTTAATTTATAGCCCTTTTGTGGCTTTATATTAATCTTTAATGCTTTCACAACTTTCTAGTTTCCAGTTGACCTTGGTCACTTTGTATGCCTTCTCTTCCAATTGGATACTCTCCCGGATTTCCTTAGAGACACATGGGTGATTCACCCCTTTCCCACAGTCCTTCCTTTGCATTCATGAGCATTTTGAAAGATTGCTCTGAAATTCCTCCACTGCTCATCAACTGTTGCTGCCATATTGAGTTTGCTTCCAGTCTACTTGCACTAACTCCTCCATCACTCTCATGCATTCTGCCTTGTATAAGCATTTCATGTATCAATATACTATGCTGGATTGAATGAAGAAGGGTGTGGATTTTGAAAGTATAAAATTCTGTTTTATTATTTAACAGAACATATCCAGTTAAGGCTGTCAGATGGTGGAAGCCCTTGTGCAGGTCGAGTGGAGATTTACTACAATGGGACATGGGGATCGGTTTGTGACGACTCCTGGGATATGATAGACGCTGAAGTGGTTTGCAAACAACTGGGCTGTGGACACGTCATGGATATGTCACTTCCCTCCTCGTATGAACCGGGCTCAGGCCCAGTTTGGTTGAAAGATGTGAAGTGTTCTGGAAATGAATCATTTCTCTGGGAATGTCCTTCAGCACCATTGGGTCACCAAGACGATTGTTCTCATAAAGAGGATGTGAGAATTATGTGCTCTGGTAAGGCCACGCTATATTGTTATTCACCTTTTTTTATGTGAGACGTTATTGCCTGTTGTATTGGGAATTAGGGAGTATGTGCAGCAAAGACAGCAACTGAACTTAGTGGTGCATGTGTCTCAGTGTTTCGCACAGCTGACACACAGCCCTGGGGATTTAGTTTTGATTCCGGCCTGGGGCAACTATGTGCAGTTGTACATTTTCCCCATGTGTGCATGAGTTTCCTTCAGGTGCTCCGGTTTCCTCCCACAATCCAAAGATGTACAGGTGAGGTGAATTGGCCGTGCTAAATTGCCCAGTGTTCTGGGATGTGTCGGTTATGTGCATTGATTCAGGGTAAATGTAAGATATTAATTGGGCGAATCAGTCTGGGACCTCTCCTTTTTGGAGATTTAGTATTGACTTATAGGGCCAACGGGCCTGTTTCCACACTGTCGGGATTATATTGAACATAATACTCAGCTGCAACAAAGTGTCTTTCCACGGGTTCAGTAGTTAGCACCACTGTCTCACAGCGCCAGGGACCTGGGTTTGATTCCAGAATTATGTATTCAGGTAAGGCCACTCTCTGTATTGATCTTTTTTCATTTTTTTGATGTGAGATTTCATGGACTGCTGTCGAAGGAATTAGGGAGTATCTGCGGCAAAGACATCAACTGAGCACAGTGGTACATGTGGTTCAGTGGTTCACAATGCTGCCTCATAGCATTATGGATTCGCGTTCGATTCCAGTCTCAGGCGACTGTCTGTGTGGAGTTTGCACATTTTCTTTGTGTCTGCGTGGGTTTACTAGGGCTGCTCCGGTTTAGTCCCACAATGCAAAGATGTGCAGGACAGATGGTTTCGTCAAACGAAATTATTCATCGTGTTCGGTGCGTTCGTCAGTGTTTAATAAGGGGTCTAAGAATGGGTTTGGGTGGGTGACTCTTCAAATGGTTGGTGTGGACTTGTTGAGTCGAAGCGCCTGTTTTCATATTCCAGTGAATCTAATCTGGATTATATTCCTATATCAAGTGCATGCCAATCTCTGCGTTCAAGGCATCATTAATGGTCCATTGTCAATATTCTGGGTAAAGTGAATATTCTGCAAAATGTTTCAAAGGCTGTGTTCAGAAGCAACTGTTATTTATGTTCTCTAGTTTGGTACACAGCCATTAGGATTGTGATTCCTGTCTGTGTATCCCTTGATCGCTCTGTGGCTCTCTATCAGATTGACTTTTAGTTTGCAATGAGTGTATGTTCTCTTTACAATTTCTTCCAGATTTCCCTATATTAGACTGAACTGAATTAAAATGTTATCACTCTGGGTACTCATGTTTGCCATTTATTTTGATATACTTGCTTTATGCGTGATCTTTTGAACTCTAAATGTACTTTCTAATTTATTGTAAATTGGCATGTTTGAAATTGCCTTGGGATTACCAAATCCAAATTGCTTACCTCAACATTTAACAGGCATGATATCAGCCCGAGTTCAAGCGGATCACCACTTCCATTCTTTGGCAAATCTGACAATCTGCTTTGACCTCAAATTTTCTGTTTGCTGTCAGTTTCGTCTGGCTACAACCTTAGAAACTGTATCCTTCGAAGATTTTAGTAGCACTTTGTCGGATGCCTTTTTAAATCCCATGAATGTTGCATCTTCTGATCTGCTTCTACTTTAGATGTCTTTGAATTCTTCCAAACGTTTAGTAATGAATCTCATGTACCTTATTGATTAACTTGACCAGAGTTGAATGTCAGAGGAGAGTCATAGATATGTATGGAAGACATCAACAATCTAATAATCTGGCTATCTGTTATTATATGTACAGAGCACAAGTTGATGCGTCTGGTGAATGGAAGGCGACCTTGTGAGGGAAGAGTGGATGTGTTCTACAATGGGACCTGGGGAACATTGTGCTCGAAAAGTCTCGAGTTCCAAGATGCTGAAGTAATCTGTAAACAGTTGCGCTGTGGTTCGATCCTGTCCATTGATTTTTACGCTCGCTTATTCGGAGCAGGGATGGGACCTATTTGGCTTGATGGGATTGATTGTCCAACACATGAGTCAACCCTTTGGCAATGTCAGAGAAATCCATGGGGTCAAAACAACTGTGACCACAGTGAAGATGCAGGTGTCCTTTGATCAGGTAACAAGACAAATCTTCTCATTTTTCATGTGTCATTTCAAACACTGATTACTGACAGAATCAGCATCTTTCTCTACTTTTCAGGGAGCAATGTGACAAAGGTGCACCCTTTCGGTTCACATTCCTGCCGTCAACAATCAGGTGCGTCATCATCACGAATGTTCCAACTCTCAAAACGATATTTTCGCTTTGCAATACATTCAATAACAATCACTTCTGTGCCACAGATCGGCAAAACAGCGTGCGCCTGGATGGAGGAAGAAGCAACTGTTCTGGGAGAGTGGAGATCATGTGTGATACACGCTGGGGCTCGGTGTGTGGCGATTCCTGGGATATAACTGATGCCAATGTTGTCTGCAGACAGTTGGGATGCGGCTTCGCTCTGTCGGCCCGAGGAAGGCACACTGTCCCCCAGGGTAACGATGTGATTTGGCAGAATGATGTGAAGTGTAAGGGAGGTGAATCCTCTCTGTCTGACTGTCTCTCCCCAGCACTAGCTCAAAGGCACTGCAATTACAAGGAAATTGCCACTGTGATCTGTTCTGGTAAGGAAGATGCTGACTAGTGCCGACCAGTTATCATTTTTGTGGCAACTCAGTGCTGCCATTTGTATTTCTGAAGTCAATTTCAAATTCATGAATATTTGTTCAATCTCTCCCTCAGAATCCGATTTGTTGCAGCCTTCCCCTTCAACACCACCTGGAGGTATTTATGATTGAAACTATTATTAATGTTTCCGTTACCGTTACATTTTTGATGAGTGACCTTGATGCGTTTGGCACTTGCACGACTTTGAAGCTAATGTCAGTGTTTTCTTATTAATGGATTTTTTCGCAATCACACAAGGCAGCTCTTAACTAAGATAAATCTCTTTGACATCTCCTCCTTAAGGACTGGAGATACCTATTGTCGTCTGCATAACGTTGGGAGTCATGCTAATCTGTGAGGTGCTCGTATTACTGGTGGTAATGCAGAGAAAATTACAAATGAAAGGTAAGCCTCACAAGTGAGTTAATACTGAGCTATTTTTGTCGTTCCATATGGTTTTGGATCTTTACATTGTCATTCCACGTTTCCAGCACTTGGCCTTGATCTTGATGATTATGAGGCTTTTTTAAAATATGTTCCTTTAGAGGTTTTACCTACTAAAACGCTCCTTTTACATTGATAACAAAGGCAAAATATTTAAATACTGCATGTAGAACTTAAAATCAAATCAAAATAGCATTGAATATTCTTCAAGGCACGAAATACCTGCAAAGAGTAACAGAATTAAACTATTACATGAACTTGTCCCCTACCATTATGAATGAGAAATACCAGAACGCAAAATCAATGAAATTATTCAGTGCATTTCCCAGTTAGCCAGCAATTCGGTTTTTTTTGTCTAACCAGAAGACACCTGTGCCCTCTGTATGCTAATTTCAAAGCATATCTTTGGGACATTTATGCCATTATGTGGCAATGATGGCCAATACGAATTATATAATGCATCAGCTTATGGATGTTAAAATTGCATTAAGTGTAGTTTACACGTATTAGTACAAAAATTATTTTATGATTATCACTTCCTTAAAGTTCTCCTGAATTTATATGTCTCCTGATTTGCGTTCAACTAATATTAACAACGATATACGATATACCCCCGGCACCTTCCCCTGCAACCGCAGGAAATGTAAAACTTGCGCCCACACCTCCACACTCACTTCCCTCCAAGGCCCCAAGGGATCCTTCCATATCTGCCACAAGTTCACCTGTACCTCCACACACATCATCTATTGCATCCGCTGCACCCGATGTGGCCTCCTCTATATTGGTGAGACAGGCCGCTTACTTGCGGAACGCTTCAGAGAACATCTCCGGGCCGCCCGAACCAACCAACCCAATCACCCCGTGGCTCAACACTTTAACTCTCCCTCCCACTCCACCGAGGACATGCAGGTCCTTGGACTCCTCCACCGGCAGAACACAACTACACGACGGCTGGAGGAGGAGCGCCTCATCTTCCGCCTGGGAACCCTCCAACCACAAGGTATGAATTCAGATTTCTCCAGTTTCCTCATTTCCCCTCCCCCCACCTTGTCTCAGTCGGTTCCCTCAACTCAGCACCGCCCTCCTAACCTGCAATCCTCTTCCTGACCTCTCCGCCCCCACCCCACTCCGGCCTATCACTCTCACCTTGACCTCCTTCCACCTATCCCACCTCCATCGCCCCTCCCCCTAGTCCCTCCTCCCTACCTTTTATCTTAGCCTGCTTGGCTCTCCCTCTCTTATTCCTGATGAAGGGCTTATGCTCGAAACGTCGAATTCTCTATTCCTGAGACGCTGCCTGGCCTGCTGTGCTTTGACCAGCAACACATTTGCAGCTGTGATCTCCAGCATCTGCAGACCTCATTTTTTACTTAACAACGATATAGTTGTCCAGTTTCTACGACCATTTTGGAAAAAGTAGTTTTTTCAAAGCATTGTGTTTGAAGGACGGCGATCTTGAACATTCACTTGTGACCCCTTCGTGTTCATCAAAGTTTTGTTTGTCCAAAAATAAACAAAAAAGTTACAAAAAAACTTATTTCCTTGTCCATTGCATGAACTAGTTTCAACTTCGACACTACGCATGTTTTTCTCACATGTGCCATTATGAGCTAGGATTTTCTTCTTTCAACATTGTCTGTGGAATTGCTAATTCTTCATTGGAACCAAATTGACCACAGACATGCCAGCAAACAAAATTCCACTTTCCATCTTAAACATATTAATTTTCGCTAGCTGATCAGACATGCGATTGCATCATAGCCTGTTCACCTGGTTTTCCAAATCGATGATGCCCTCACTAATCAGTCAATGTTGCGCTTAGATTCTCTTTTCCTGGATTTCATAAACAACCAGTAATTCGTACTAACGTTGCTTCACAAATAACCACACATTGCTGCAGATGTTTAGCGACAAATGTTGACCAGTCAATCCTTCCTTCAACAGAACCTCACACTGTTGGCAGGGGCTCAAGTCTTGGTGTGTACCAAGGAATTTATGAAGAAATTGACAACATTCCCACCGGCAAGAGGATGTATCAGAAACATGGAGCAGGTATATATTTCCAAACTCATCGTAAACCATTCAAGGAGACGCAGAAACTCCCTTCAATTTGCAGTTGTCAATGATCTGTGAAATGGATGAACATGATTGGTTATAAAATCACTATCTTTGTGCTAAGGCAGCTATCACAGTGAGTGGGGAGTGGGTGGGATGGTGGGATGTCTCTCTCTGTGTTTATAGAGCATAGAGT
Organism: Hemiscyllium ocellatum; assembly: GCF_020745735.1. Classification (NCBI taxonomy): domain Eukaryota; kingdom Metazoa; phylum Chordata; class Chondrichthyes; order Orectolobiformes; family Hemiscylliidae; genus Hemiscyllium; species Hemiscyllium ocellatum. The sequence continues at coordinate 1,184,274 of NW_026867487.1, forward strand.
AGAAACATACAGCACAAAACAGGCCCTTCAGCCCACGATGTTGCGCCGAGGAAAGGAAGAGGAATATTTACTGCATGATAATTGCTGTTGACCTTCATTTCTGAAAGGCTATTTCTGATATTTATTGGTAAATATGTGCCGAATGGCACGTCCCAAATCCACCCTGGTTCCGCACTGACTCCATCAGATATCTGAGACTGCGAATAATCTATCCAGTCGCTGATTGCTTGCACAATAATAAAGTTGTAGTCATTACTATCGGTTACAGAATGATTCCTATTGGAACCAAAATTGAGCAATTAATAAACAAATAAATATTAAAAACTAGAGCGGAAATTACAGTTAATTTATTCAAGAAGTGTGCATGATGTTACAGTTCTAAGAACGATTACAGACGAATCAGACAAAAAGTAGTTGCTTGGGAGACTGAAGGCAAATGATTCTCTTGTTCATATGTTCCGATCTAATGGCAGATATTGAGAATTTAGTCGTAAAACGTGCTTTTTGTGAAAATGTTTGCACGATTTGTGGACCAAGATTTGTTTCTCATTTCTGATTACAGTTGTAATGCATTTGAGTAAATTGAATGCTTTTCTAGTGTATCTTGTAATTGAAAATATTTCAGTTATTGCTACAGAGAAGATGAAAGTATTATGTTTTCTACTTCGATGCTCCAGTTAAGATGATAAACCATAGCACTATAGAGTATTAGGCAAAGAGATACAGGAACAGAATTAGGCCATTCGGCTTCTCGAGTCTGCTCTGCGTTTTGATCATGGCTGGCATGTTCTCAATCTCTTTCTCCTGCCTTCCCCCCGGGAACCTTTGAATCCCTCACTCATCACGAACCTCTGTATCACTGTGTTAGTTGGCAATCATAGCCATCTGAGGGAAAACGTTCTACACATTCAGCACCAATTGTATGAAGTATTTTCGCCTGATCAAAAATCTAATGGATCGTGCCTTCACGCTGACATTAAACGCCACAGTAACTCTCCATTTCTGTTTTCAGTAATTTCTGCTTCCGTTGATTCACTTAATCACATCGAATACTACACCAGCCATGGCTTGCATGACAATCATCCAGGATCAGAAAATCTTGAGGTGAACGCCAACAGTATTTCGGGTGTGTATGAGTTCGTTGTCTCTCAGTTCACTTTTGTCCTTCACTCTCTCTCAGTCATCCGAACATAAAGCTGTCAGTGTTCAGAAGACTGAGAATGAAAGTGCCACGTTTGGTGCTACATGAGCAATGTTAATTTCAAAGAATGTTGCTGGTTTGGAGTCATTGAGGCATGGTCCATTGAGCCCACACCTGTAAAAATCAATGACCTAACTATTCCAACTCCATTTATCCGCACGTTTTCCATTGTCTTTTTTGGCCTTCAAGCCCAAATCTACCACTGAATACTGCTTAAATGTTATGAGGATCTTTTGATTCTAACACTCTGACTGTCAGTGAGTCCCAGCTTCCCAATAGCTTCCAGGAGAACACTCTTTTCCTCAAATCAACTTTCATTCTTCCTCTATCTATCCAGAAATCCATATCCCTTATCTTTGATCTCGCCTTCCCAAGAGAAGATTTCCTTCCTGTCTACACTAATTACGTCCTTCGTAATTCCTTGCAGCTCAATCCTATCTGCCCCTCAGTGGACTCGGCTGGATTGAAACAAATAGGAATGGAGGGACATTCAGTCACTGACACCTGTCCCGACATTCATGGAGATCATGGCTGGCTGTTGTGTGTTCTAAATACAGATACCTGCCTTTGTCGCAAATACCTTATGGACTTTATTGAACAAAAATTATAATCTATCGCATATTTAAAACTGGCACTTTATCTGAAATAAGCTGTTTTCAGAGAAAGACAATTCAAAATCCCTCTCAGCCTTTCTTCTTCCATGATGCCTTTTGAGTTGCCTCTTGATAAATCATAGATTATGCCCCTGAGAGCTGGAATGTCCAACAATTGGAGGTAATTCATCCTTAACTATTAGGTGTTGAAAATTTTCCTTACTTGGTGGCTCCACTTAGCTTTCTAATTTAGAGATAAAGGAGAGCGAATTTGCTGTTGATCTCTGCACATGCTTCCTACGTTGAACTCTTCTGAAAAATAACCTAAACATTCGAATTCCACGTTGCAGCATTAATGCTGTATTCTAGCACGAATCTTCTTTTCTAGTTCTTGGTGTTGTGTGTTAAAATTCCTATCGGAGCTAATAATTTGTTTTCCTCAAAGATCGAATTCATGGCAGTTACGATGACATTGAAACTGAATCTCAGAATGGCCAGTCACAATTGGACAGTGATCCTGATGGACCTCTCGCACTGACAAATGCTAACAATGGTTTTTGTTCGCTCAGTAAGTTGAATTACAGTCACTGACATCAAAACCACCACTTTGTGTGTTCACACGGTCTTCATCCCTTTCCATTCTATGAGTGATATTGCATTTACTGAAAATATAAGAATAAGATTCAAAATTATCAATGCCTTGTCTCCAGAATCTGTTCCTGAGAAAGTGTGGTATTCCTGGATAGGATCTTAATTTCAACACATTGAAAACTTACCCTTTTTAACAAATGAAATACTTTGATTTTGGTCAGTTACTGCCTTTTGTCAGCTGTTTTCATAGCTCTATTTTCAGCCAATGTGAGATTGACAGTCCATGAAACTCCAGTGTACAATGAATCATGTACTGGTTGATTGGAAAATATAGAACTGTGGGGTATAGGTGGTCCGTGTTTGAAATGGTGTAGTTCTTGTTGCTCACTGGGAAGACATTGCCAATGGATTTTATTTGTAAAATCAAGGAGAGCTGGGTTTGATGCTATCATTCTGTGTAACCGCTCTCAATCAATTGGCGACGACGAATGAACTTTTCCAGTTTCAATATTATACCTGTCTCCAGTTCATGGGTGTCATTGCACTAAAAAATGCACGACCTCATCAGCTGCTTAGCCATTTTCGACATTTCCAACTGGCCATTGAATCAAACTTACTCCAATGTTCCTAACCTCTCCAGTGACCAACTTGAATCATTCTCTAGTTCGTCCACCAACCCTCACTGAGGCTGTTTTCGTTGATTTACCTGTCGAGAGATCTGTCCTTTAACATGTCGGATTGATCACACTGCCAACCAAGCGACTGCATCTCATCTGATTCCTTTCCCACTTGAACGTCACTTCATGCGAATCTCTCCCAAATGAGATACATAGCAGTACTTATTCGATTTTTTTTCCAATTATTGTTCCAGTTGCTAAAATATTTTAATATATCTTAGCAATGCCACAAATAAAATCCGAAGTGATTGTGAAAATTATTAACAAACCTTGATCATCATATTTAAACCTGACTAAATGGTCAATAACTAGTTTGACATAATTTAAAAGAGAATGTCAGGAGGTTTAGAAGTAATTTGAGATAACTAATCACCACCTCGAGGGTGGTGAGTTACAGGAATGCACTGTCTCTGTGTTAGGTGAGGTGGGATACCTCAAAACATTTAAAACTTGCCTGAGTGCTGTCAGTATTATAACATTGAAGGACATTGGTCTACTGCAGGAACTTGAGACTCATATCCGAAGTTGCATATTTTTGGCAGTGCATACTCCATGAGCTGAAGGGGCTCTTATCTACTATATGATGGTATGTGTCTAGGATATGTCCTTTGACAAGGCCACACCATCTTCATGAACACAATCAGCATTGTCCAGTTTCCTGGACAGCTCTGAGGGGTGCCAATTCTTACTTGAATCATCTCAGCCCCAGGCAGCACATGCTATGGTGGGTCTTGCAGCGTTTACTCCGATGCCCTTTATGCCACATTTTACAGCAAATGCATCAAACTGATAAAAGCCACCTTGACCTTTTAGCTCTAATATTTCTGATGCAGTGGAGGTAATGGAATAATCTGGCTGTGTGCAAAATTGAGAAATTTATTGGGCATTACACAATGTTGAAAATGATCACAGAATGCGTGGCATCATTGACAATAGAGTTATAGATTCATGAGAATGCACATCACTGAACCAGACCCTCAGATACAACTCATCAGTGTGGACCAGAAACCCTAACCTAGATGGTCCCATTAGGCAACATTTGGCCCATATCTCTCTGAGTCGTGAATGTGGTGTTGGAAAACCACAGCAGGTCAGGCCTCACTCCTGATGAAGGGCTCTTGCCCGAAACATCAATTCTACCGTCCTTGCATGATGCCTAACCTCCTGTACGTTTCGAGCATTGCACTCTTGACTCTGATCTCCAGTAGCTGCCGTTCTTGCTCTCTCTATATTCGTCTAAACATTTTTATTCATATACTCATCCAGATACATTTTAAATGTTGTAATTGTACCATACTCCACCACATCGTCTGGTGGTTCATTCCATCCACGCACAACCCTCTGCGTAAAAAAAGTTGCCCTTTCTGTCCCTTTCATATCTGTCTCCTGGTTATTTGTAATGGGCACTTTCTAACTAGTGGGAAAATGTTATCTCATCTCAGAGATCATTGAAGTTGCTTTACCAGAGCGAAGGGAACAAAAGATTTTTATTAACATTAGACATTGGAGTCAGCTATTACGAGGGGGCATAGCTTTAAATTAAGGGGAGGTAGGTATAGGACAGATGTTAGGGGTAGATTCTTTACTCAGCGAGTCGTGAGTAAACAGCCCTTCACAGATCAGAGGACGATAATTACTGTATAATATGTTGAGTGTGATTTCTAATTGTAGATTAAATATTGGCAGAGGGATAATTGCCGCCCACTTCTCTGTTACTCTTCAAGATAGACTCCAGGCTATCGTTTACGTCTAGCTGAGTGCGTAGATAGAGAAACTCATCAGTGTCCCCATTGCAATATGGCATTTCAAAAGTCTGATATTTTAGAGGCAGACATTATCGTTTTCACCAATCCCGAGCGTGAAACGTTCACCTGGGGATTCATAGTTGCATTGGCTGTAAAGCGAGCCGCAGGTGACGTGTCTTCAAGTGCACTCAAACTACTTTCTTTCCCATTTCAGGCAAATAATAAAGTCGATTTCAACATGGGACGTCCTGAGGCAGATAATATTGCGAGAAATCATTTACTATCATGAACCAAGTGTCAAATATTTTTCTCATAAGTAAGCTGTAATTCGTCACCATGTGCTTTGTCTTGAACTGTCTTCATTAGTTTTCTTTCCTTTTGAACATGTGTGTTGTTAAACGGGAAGCAGACAGATTGTATCGAGATTTTTTTGTCTAATTCATCACATGATTCATTTCTCTTCATGGATCAATTGACTCTCTCTGAAGGGCGACGTCCCTCTCATTTATGAATGAGGCCTTTCTCTTCGGAATTCCATGTGTAAGTGCTTTGATTTTTCAAAAACTTGATGTACAGCATCAGTTTCATTTCATCAATAAAAATGCGGTGGTTACATATATGGGTTGCGATTCTGTGTCACTTTGTTGATGTCATTGCCACAGTCAATGTGTGTGTGTTTCAGTGAGTGAGTGGTTGTGTGTACAATTTGTGAGTGCGTAACCATGTCGTGGATGCGAGTATAATTTTGTGTGAGTATTTTGGAAGCCTTAATGAAGGACAGAAATATATAGTCAATGGAGAAATCTTAGTAACATTAATATATAGAGGGATCTGGGCATAGAGGCACACAGCTTCTGAAAGTGGCAACACAGTGGTAAGGTGATCAAGAAGGTGGTTGGCATGCTTACCCTCACCAGTCAGGGCACAGATAATGATTGTTTAAAGTCAGATTGCTTGCTATCGAAGTTTAGGTAGACCACGTTTGGAATATTGTGTTCATGTCTGGAGAGGCTACAGAAAGTGTTTACCAGAATTTTGCCTGGTTTGGAGGGTATTACTTACCAGGAGATATTTGACATATATATATTGTTGTCACTTGAACATCAGAGGCTGGTTGGGGTGGGGGGTTGGTGTCCAGATAGAACTTTAGAAAATGGTGAGATGCTGGGATAAAGTGCACCGAGTCTTTTTCTACCCGGGTGGAAATGTCAGTTGGGATGATGGTGTGGTAAAAGTTTTAAGGATAAAGAGGATAAGATTAAAGGAGATGTGAAAGGCAGATTTTGTTTCACACCGAAGGTGGTAAGTGCCACAAACGTGTTATCAGAGAGGTGTTGGAGTCGGATACAATAGAAACGTTTAAGAGCAACCTTGACAGATACATGAACAGGCAGGGATGAGAAAGATATTGAGAACAGCGAAATAAACTGTTTTTAATATAGAAATACGTCATATGTCAGCACAATCTTGGTGGGCCCAAGGACCTGTTGCTGTGCTCAACTGTTCTTTGTTCGCATTCGTTTGTTATTGGATCGTTAGCTCTGTGTATCACTTCTTGCCTGTACGATTTGACACGTTCATAATTATGTTTGTTTGTTTCACTATTTTGGCCCTTCATTGTCTGTGCACACTTTCCGTTTGCAAAAAAACAAAACACAAGACCACCCAGCATCTGTGCGTTCTGAAAATCCAATGTCACCAACGGAGCAGACTGCAGCTCTGCGACCCTGCACAAGGTGTGGTATAAAATTGGCAAGGTCTCGGCAACCGGGGGGGGGGGGGTGTGTGGTGGGTGTTGGGGGTGGTGGGGGTGTTGAAGTATTTGCGGGGCACAAATTTGTGGCGCATGTTAAACTTGGGAAGGTGTTTTGGAGAAGCAGAAATTCGGGAGAAGGGAAAATTTAGAATCCTATGAACTGTCGACTCGTATTTGAGGAAAAAAAATGTGTGGGGTGATGTTTTCAGGGGCAGGCATTGTGGATGAGGTAAAGAGAGACAGAGGGAAACAAAGAAAAAGAGTACGCAGAGCAGGTCTGTGCCTCTGCCTCTGTGCATGGGGCCTGTGTTGTATTTGATTGAATCTGTTGAAATGGGGTTAAACCCTACTACCCTCGCTGTCTCCGTGTCTCTTATGTTTAAAGTGATGAAATGATGATGGTCAAATTGATGTGCTGTCCCATATGTGTGTGTCTGTGCTTTTATGTGTCCATGTCTCTGTGTCTGCATGTGGCTACAATGGGGCTCTTTTCTTTAAAGTGATACAATGCCATCCTCTGGTGGCCTCCCCATGCCACTACACCAGCAGCAGAATATTTTTCGGAGAAATCATGAAAGCCCGTGAATCTCTCAGGTTGCACTGTTGTTTCCTTCTTGAAACATTGGCTTTGTAGACCCACAGTGCAGCTTTGGCTGGGCGATGTTGCTCTTGAGATGTGACTGAGTCAGTTATGCGCGCATCTTAGCTCACCACGGATCCCATGTGACTTCATCTTTTATACTTTATCAGCCTGCTGGTGGGGACCTTGACAAAGGACTTGCTCAAGTTCATACCGATAATACTTACTGTCCTGCCTTCGTCAGTTATCTTTACCACTTCCTCAAATCAATTCTTACATCTTTAAGAATCTAATCCAATAATTCTCCATTAAGATTAGACAAGATGATCAGAGGATTAGATATGGTGGACAGTGACAGCCAATTTCCTCGGATGGTGATGGCTAGCACGCGGGGACATAGCTTTAAATTTGGCGGCGTGATAGATGTAGGACTGATGTCAATGTAGGTTACTTACTCAGCGAATAGTAAGGGTGTGGAACGCACTATCTACAACAGTAGTAGACTCGCCAACTTTAAGGGCATCTAAATGGTCATTGTATAAACATATTGACGATAATTGAATTGTGTAGTTTCGATGCGATTCTGACTGGTTTCACAGGTCAGCCCAACATCGAGGGCCAAAGGTCGTGCACAGCGCTGCAATGTACAGTTGTCAAATAAGATCCACTCGCTTGTAATTTCCTGGTTTGTCCTTCTTAAAGTAATAACATCGGCTATTTGCCAGCCCTCTCTTATGACAAAAGGAGGATTTAGAGATTTCGTATGAAGTCTCAGCAATTTCCTCACCCGCCTCCCTCAGCATTCAGGGATATATCCCATCAGGTTCTGAAGACTTGCCAACCTTTATTATTTCCAAAACAGCCAAAACGTCGTCCTCTCTTCAGGATTTACATGCGCTTGAATATTAACATACCTCTTCGGTGAATGACCTTCCACCACATTCTTCTCCTTTGTTGATACTGATGGATTGTGTTCGGAAAGATCCTCACCCGCTCTCTCCAGCTTCATGCATTGAGTGGGCCTACCTTTTACCCAGCTACCCTCTTGCTCCTTACAAACGTATAAACCGCCTTGGAATTTTTCTTAATCCCGTTTGCCAAAGCGATTTCATGACTCCTTTTAGTCCTCCTACTTCGGTGTTTGGGTTCTTTTCGATTTTGTTTGTACTTTCCAAGGTCTCTGTCTGGCTTTCCCAATCTTTATGCAGACTTCCTTTTTCTTTTTGACTAATCTTACAATTTCTCTTGTCATCCAAGTTTCTTGGCTCTCACCATCCTTCTCCTTCAATTTCACAGGAACATGCTGGTCCTGAAATCTATATCGACCAGCCTTAAACGATTCCTACGTGCCAAATAAAAACTTACCCTTAAAATAAAAACTGTCCCAAATGAACATTTCTCAGCTCTCTCTACTGGCTTTTCAGAGAGGTTTGGGAGGGGGCGAACAGTGAATAGGAGTTTGCTGCTGGGGTGGGGTGATGGGTCACTCGGGATTGATTTTAATTTGGTTTTGGCACTTTTCTGACCCCTGAAATTGTTTTATTTTTCCAAACGTTAGCCAATGTTGTGGGTGGAGGGGCTATTGATGCCTCACCACACACAATGCACACATCACCTCGCCATGGAAATGAATGTTTTCAGCCTTCCCCAGCCCAGAAAACACAAATGGATTCGGACAGTTTAGTCCACTCTGCCTCCACACCCCCCTCCCCCCTACAGTACCGCGACACCAATCGAACCCAACCCAAACCAAAATGGAGATGAAGGTATTTGTTGCCGACGGACACAAATTCAGTGGCATGGGGTGTGTGTTGTAACTTAAATGGGGCACCACGATTAAATCTGATGGAAATGAATGTAGTGTAGTTCGGCGATGCGCGTTGATGTCAGGTGATGGTGAAGGGGCATCACAGTGTGGTGCACGCTGACATCAGACTTTAGCCCTGGAAGATGGCGGTAGCTGGAGAAGAAGAGGAGCGCGAGAGTGGTGAGAATCCCTCTTTCTGCCTGGGGTTTTGAATTCAGAGCTCTGGTCAGACGCTGTTGCTAGGCTGGCCGCAGGCATGGGGGCAGGTGAGGGATGGTGGTCCTGTTGGGAAGTTGGGGAAGGGCCTGTAACAAATTTCTGTGCATGTATGTCAATACAGAATAACCTAGTATGTCTGAATACCAATTATCCAAATATTGGATTATCTGAAGGAGATCTTGAGGTCCCAGTGGAAACATTCCATTAAAGATGTGTTTCCATCAATGATCACACCTTTTGTTTACAGGGTCTAAACAGGCACATTCTGCAAAAAAACTGACGCCCCGCCCTCTCTCCTCACACTTTCTCTGGAATTCTACAGAGAGATGTTCCCAACCACCCCGCTTTCCCAGATAATCTCTCCAACATTGATGTGTAAAAGGCAGAGGTGGAAGCCGTCAAATACGTGCACTGAATGTCGTACATCTGGCTCTGTGTGTGTGTGTGTGTGTGTGTGTGTGTGTGTGTGTGTATGTGTGTGCGCGTGTGTGCGCGCACGGGCGTGCCTTTGAAGAATAACCCTACAAAGACAACTGCAGCAGTCTTGTTGTTGGTGAACAGTCCTGCTGCCCCGTCAGGGTTGCGGAGATAGTATTGAAGGGGGCGCTGTTCAAGAGCTGGAGAGGCGTTGTACGATGTGGAAGGGCTGGTGGGCGGTGTCGTCCAGTTGGGGGGAGGAGATGTTTGAAAGGGGATTGGCGGGGGTCGGTGTTGGGGGAAAGGGGAGTGGTATTGGACGAGGTTGAGGAGTAGGGCCGCTGGTGAACGCAGTTGGGTTGCAGGGGATGGTGTGGACAATTGATGGGCAGGGAGGTGTTGGATGGTGGAGGCAGGGGCATAGGGGGAGGTGTTGAACTGTTGAGGGGTGGGAGTAGATCTTTGTCGGTGGGCGTGGCGAGGTGTTGTACGGATTTGTGGGGAGCGGTAGTGGGGTGGGTTTGGCAGGTGATGTGGTGTCTCGCGCGCTGTGTGCTGCTGCTAGTCTCCTGAATGGGGAGCAGACTTTAAAAACTCTGAGCCCCAGAGGAAAGGCATTTAATTGATTAAGCGAATAATCAATTATCCACACGAACTATTGCTTGCCCATCTCGTTTGGATAATCGTTGTTCCCCTGTATATGGGGAGGGGCAGGTGAGGGGGAACTCACCCATGGGATGGGAGTGTGGGAGACCCTGGGATCAGAAGCTGTTGCTAAGCTGGGCCCCAGAACGCATCAGTCTTGTGGAGGGGTTGGTGTGGCAGGGGATGCAATATATTTATGCATGTTTGTCAGAATATGGGAGGGGTGATCATCCCTGAGGTGAGTGGGACACCCAGGGGCAAGAGGCTGTTGCTAGATTGAGCCACAGAACATGGCAGCTCGCTGAGTCGTATGGGGGTTGTGGAGGAATGCTGTCGCAGGGGACATCATACGTGGACAGAGCACATCACTCAATCTTGGGGTGCTACTGTATGTTTGTCAGTATATGGAAGGGTCAGTGTCTGTGCAGACTTTACTCTGGGACAGGGTACCTTACAGAAACATTGTGGGCAGGAGTAGTAATACGTGTCTACATGGTTGTCAATATATGTGGGTGGGCAGGTAAGTGGGAGACGCGAGGGCCAGAGGCTGTTGACGGCTGGGACACAGGACTAGGCAAAAGCGGGTACTGCAGATGATGGAGGTTCGAGCCAAGATTAGAGTGGTGCTGTAAAATCACAGCAGGTCAGGCAGCAACCGAGGAGCAGGGAACTCGACGTTTCAGGACTGCTCAGCTCACTCAGTCTTGGTGGGGTGATGTGGTGTAACGCATTGAAATATGAGTCAATATATTTCGAGGATCTGCTCAGAGGGTATTCATCTCTGCCATGAATAGGAGATCTTGTGGCCAGAGGCTGTTGATTGGCTTGCCCCCAGGATGGGGCATGTCACTGAATATTTGGCGGACGAGAGTGTTGGCCATTGAGTCTTGGCTTGGTAAAGTGGTGGGGTAATGCACATATGTTGATATATTGAAGGGGCATGTAAGAAAGTTATTTGTCCTGGGGGCAGTTTGAGACCTTGGGGCTGGAGGCTGTTGCTAAGCAGCATCCTTGGATTTGGGGAAGAGTGCTGGAGATGAATGGGCCAGGTGTTTGGGAGAGCTATAATATAAATACATACATGTCAGTGCATAGGGAAGAGGTAGTTGAGTGTGTGGCATATTCCTGGAGTGTATGGCTGTTGCTAGGCTTAGCTCTCAGTTGGGCATTGTTGAGTGAGACCTGGGGTGGGTGGGTTGTATACACATGTCAATGTATGGGGAAGGGTAGTTAAAGGTGTTCGGCACACTCTTTCTGAACCCGAGGCTGTCCTGGACTGGCCCTCAGGATGTTGGGTGTGGATGAGAATGGTTGAGATGGTTGGGGAGTAGAGGGGTTTCAGAGAAAATAAATGTGTCCACATTCGTCAGTGTATGGGGACGACCAATCGAGAGGAGTTGTATATGGGCAGTGTTAATTCTGGAATAGTGGACAAAGGCTGATGTTAGGTTGCCCTGGGACATAGGCCGATGTGAGTTTGTGGATGGGGGCTGAGGTTGAAATGTCGATAGGTGTATAAATATACTGAGTGCTTTTTGAGCGACTGAGGCCTGGAATGTAAATATCAATGAATAAATGTAGAGGGATCAGTGTGTCACGAGGTTGCTGAGGGGATTTGAGATGGGAGATGAGGAGCAGGGATGTGTGGGCGTGGAGCTGGGCGAGGGGAGTTGATTGACGTGGGTATCGCTGTTTGGATCTGGCATGAATCGCTCTCATTCCTAGTTGCCTCCCTGGAGAAGCTGGTAGTCAGCTGGTTCTTGAACCACTGTAGGTAGACCCACAAGGTTCCGTAAAAAAGAAATTCCCGGATACTGTCCCAATGACGCTGAAGGAGAAGCCAAAACATTTTGGAGTTGGGATCCGAAGGGGTCTTGAAGGAGCTGTTATTACCGTGTATCTGCTGTATCTTGTCCTCTTAGATGAAAGTTGCCGTGGGTTTTGAGGAGGTCCTATCTGAGGAGCCGCGGGGAGTTTCTGCAGTACATCTTGTCGATGATACACACAGCTGCTACTGAGAGTCAGGGTGTGCAGGCAGGGTGAGAGCGTGAAGGTGTTTGTGGGTGTGGGGCCAATCGAGTTGAGTGGCTGCTTTGCCCGTGGATGGTGTCGAGATTCTCGTGTGTTGTCGGAATTGTCCACGTCCAGGACATATGGGGAGTAATCCCTTACCATCCTGATTTGTCGATAGTGGGATAGGCTTCAGGCAGGGGATTCAGGAGTGGAGGTAATCGCAGTGAAATTCCCAACCTCCGACCTGCTCTTGTAGCTGCTGTGTTTGTATAGGGCTGGATCCGGGTCAGTTTCTGGTCAATGGTAAACTCCAGGAAGTTGATAGTGAGTGGGGGGATGAGGTTCAGTGACGGTAACATCAGTGAACGTCAAGGGGGTGATGGTTAGATTCTCTCTCAATGGTAACCCCCACAGGATGTTGATAGTGGGGGAGTGGGATGTGGAATTCAGTGATGGTAACAACATCGAACCTCGGAGGTGGGGAGGGTAGAGTGTGGTGATGGTTTCATACTCTCTTGTTGGACTTGGGCATTGCCTGCAATTAATGGGCATTAACGCGACAGCCAGACAGACGTGATTGGCTCATATTCCAGCCACAGTGTGTCTTTCCTCCTCATTTTAGAAGTTTTGAACGGGGAATTCCAGATAGGCGTAGCTCGACTTGGAACAGAAACCACAGGCTCTGCTCATCGAGTAAACATAACTCTGCACAACATCAACATACCCACATTCGGCACAGAGTAAAGTCCCCTCCACACTATCCTCCATCAAACACTCCCACGGACATCACAGGGTCAAATACAGAGTAAATCTCCCTCTGCACTGTCCCCTCCCATCAAACACTCCCAGCACGGGATGAGATGCAGAGTAAGGCCCTCTCCACTCCGGAGTGTAGAGGCTGCAGCATGTTCCTGGTTGGGAGGGGTGTAGGGGTTGGAGGGGTTTACAGAGATAGGGAGCGTGTGAAGGGGTCAGGAGGGGGTGTCAGAGATAAGGTGGGGCTGTAGGGGCTAGAGGAGGTTACAAACATAAGGAGGGGTGTAGAGGTTGGAAGGGAGGAGGGGCTGGTGGCGGGTTCACATAGGGAGGTGGGTCTAGGGGCTGGAGGGGGTACAGAGATAGAGAGGTGTGTGGGGTCTGGAAGGGTATATAGAGATAGGGAGGGGCTGTTTCAAGCCGGATACTGACAAGGGTTGATCATGGTAATTTGAAGAGCCAGTACAGACACGATTGGCTGATTGGTCATTCCACACTACAACAACACTGTGTTTCAGTGATTGTTGGATAAAGAGATTTTCGTCAAATGCAGAGTGTAATTCTTCGGTCTTAGTGCACGTTTCTTCCAACTAAATTGACTTCCAATTCGTTAATTCTGACACGCTGAAAAATGTCTCTTATGCATTTCTATTATTGTGCCAGGATTAATGTAAATGTGCACCACGATTTAAAATTTAAGGTCTTGACATATTTACAGATTCCCTGTTGCTGTGAGCGTGATGCTGAGATGAGTTTGCCCTGATGAGAGACTAAATGGGATTATTTGAAGCGTCAATTTTCATTCCAAATTTTCTGCTTTCCCCATCTGAGTGTTTTAATTTTAAAGAAGAAACTGGCTGCAACGCGTGAGCACAGAATTGACCACGGTTCCAGGTGTTTCCTGTTGATTCGACAGAACGGCAAGACGCACACTGACTGTTCCTGGTTCTGCAGACAGAGAAATTGGTTTTTCATGCATTGAGCCTTCCATGAATCTTGCCAAATTTCAAATTATGATCTGCTGTAAAATATGCTTCTGCGTGTTTTCTAACAGCATTTCATGGCTCCTTGTGACAGTTCATTGCTTGGGAGTGTCCTGATACCAGTACGTGTGTCTGTGTATTTTGCTTCTTTCAGAAAGATCAGATTTCTTCAGATCGTTGGCAAGTTGCCATCTATCGTAACACAACCCATATTTGATGTGAAATTCTGCAGCACACTTGCGCTCAGGCGCTGTCTCACAGACAAATAGGGGGAAACGGTCACGTTGAACTGTAAATTGTTGATAATGAGAATTAATGTAGCCAAAAACGCTAAACTGCACCCTGTTTCGTAACCATGGTAACACAATCAAATTCCTGATGGGGTTGGCGATCCGATCAGAAAGCACAGCAGAAACTTGAGTCAATTATGATTTCAATATTTAGATTCCATTCACTGTTGTTCAGAACTGGAGAGGGCTGGATAATGCTGACTTAAGGGCAGTTTGTCTAAGATGCTCGAGGGAAGGAGATGAGGGGAGGAAGCAGAGAAAGAGGCAGAGACAAATCTAATGTTTGTGATGTTGTGATGTGGATTCTAAATCGGTATAAATGATAAGTGTGACATTCAGGAAGTCACTGATCAGAGCACCTACATTTTTTTCCAAAACACTTATGTATATTACATACAACCATGGTCCCAGTACTCATCCTTCATAACGTCATTAATCACAGACTTCCATGGATAAAAAAAAACACTTCCAAAACTTTCTTTGTCTTCTGTGATTAATCCAGTTTTGTATCACGCACTGTGTGACCTAAACTTCCATAAGAAGTGGTCAACTGTGAGAGGGTAATTGGACACGTTGACTGTAATTTCAATGACTCTGTACGAGTAAAATCCACAGACAGTGCCGAAAATGGACCACATGTGTTCCTATGTAAACCACATGACAAATCCAACCAGGCCAAATATTATCTAAACCGCATACCCTCAGTCAGCAGTAGGATGATTGAAGGGGTCATCCACAGTGCTGTCAAACAGGAACCGCATTGCAATAAACTGTACAGGGATTCCCCCGTCTGAGTTCCATCAGACCCACTTGGCTCTGAATAAAACATCCAGAATGCTGTAAATCTCAGCATATCTCTCTGCATGTGTGGAGACAGAAACAGATGGATTAAAAACTTCCCAAATAGCGGACTGGGTGCAGCTCCAACAAAACTCAAGAGGCTTGACAGCATCCAGAACAAAGCCACCTGAGCGATAAGGACCGCACGCACAAACATCCTTCACCCACACGACAACTTCCACCCAGAGAATAAAGCCAGCAGATATGTGGGAAAGTTCACTTCTATAGCATTCATTGCCCTTTTTAAGTACATTTAAGTCGTCAATGGACAAGCTTAGGGACGTACATGAATAGTGTAGCTTAGATGGGCTTCAAATTGGTATGACAGGTCGGCGCAACATCGAGAGCCGAATGGCCTGTACTGCGCTGTAATGTTCTATGTGCAATGTTCTATGTTCATTCTTCTATATTCTATATCCTGCCTTGAAAATATTACTCCATTACTTCATTGTCACTGGTTCAAAATCCTGGAAATTTCCTCCCTCATGGCATTGTCCGTCTAATTGCAGCAAGTAGACTGCAAAGTTTCAAGAATACTTTCTCCAGAGGAAAGTAGCGATGGAAAATAAATGCTGACCAAAGCAGTGATGCCTATGTCGCATGTTTGAATTTAAAACAGCCATGTGAAGTTGGCTGCAGGGAAATCGTTTGAGGTGCAGCTCGTGATTTGCATTCCATTCCACAGCTGAATACACCAAAATATCTAAATTATGTACCTAACTGGTCTACACATTCGAAAGTACAAGGAAACATTTGTTCAAACTTCACTTTGGCCTGCAGTTGATGCTAATCTTCTGGTCCACCTGTTTCAATGGAACTCTTGCCAGAATGACACGACCTTAAATATCGATTCACGTGGAGAAATGTATTTAAAGTTTCAAATTCCTTGTTTTATGTTCATGAAGTCAGAATTCACACGACACCAAATTATTGTGCTCAGGTTCATTTGAAATCACACATCTTTGGAGAGCTGCTCCTTCATTTGGAGACTTCATTATGATCTTCTCATGAACTCATTTCCAATCAACTCTCTGTCTCAGTTTTTTTTGTTTCGGTCTGTCTATGTCTATCTCTGTCTTTCTCTCTCTCTTTCTCTGTCTCTCATACGAAAGCAGCCTCTTCGGTCACTGGATCTCGACCTTTTCCCATTAAATTCCACAGACCTCACGCTGGCAGGAAAACTATGCATCTCTTCTTGAATGTATTCAATTACATTCCAATCTTTTTGAGAATTCCACTCTCACATTACCCTGTGAGTGACGAAAACTCCCTTACCGAAATGACGTATCCATATCCCAAGATCTTGACCCCTTTCCCTGGATACTCTGAGCCAGATTAAACATCAAACCTGCATCGTGTTTTTCAAGGCCGATAGAATTAGTTACGTTTCAATGAGATCCTCACCAAGGAATATGAGCCCAATGAATCCAATGTTTCCTTACAGGACACATCTGCACTGCTAGAAATCAGTCTGGCAGATTTTACTGCCACCATTTCAACACAATGCACTGTACCTTTGGCAAGGCATTTTCACCGGCACGCAATAATTTAAGGGTCTCTGCAACGTCTTGTACAAACACTGTGAAAAGATGTATTTACACTTGGACTGAACCCCTTGTTCAAAGAAGATCAAATTAGCACTTACCTTTCTGTCTTTTACTTGTTTCCTTGCTTCCAGTTACGGGTGTACCGGGTCACCATCTCTCTTTCCTCGTCATCACTAACATACTGTTAAATGTTTTTGTTAAAAGAAACTCTGGTGTTCAGTTCTCTCCAATTTTCCGTTCAATGTCATTAATCTTACACTAATTCAAATTTGACTGCATCTTTCATGCATTTTCTCGCTGGCCCAAATCATCCTGTAAGCATTGAAGCATCTTCTCATCTTCGAACATTGCAATGTCACCTTTGATCACTCTCAGCCAAAACAGCTGAAGTGTGTTGGGAATAGCTCAGGTCCCACCGTCGATTTCCCATACGCTCCATTGGTCACCTCCCTTCACTGAAAATGCACTAGTTTTCCTGCCGATGAACCCATTCTCTGTCCTGGCAAGTATATTTCCTCCAATAACTTGTACATCAATTTTGAACGCAAGTCTATTACGTTGGATCTTTACATAGATCTTCCAAAATCAGTGAGCACAACGTGGACCAACTTCTCCAATATTCGAATAATAGTTACCCACTCAAAAATCGTATCGTTCTCAGACATAATTTCCATCCCATGCATCATGACAATTTTGTCTGATCCCAATTAAGGCCTATTATTACACTGCTTATGGTAGACACTGTCATATCCCAAGTAATGCATTAATCACAACAGCCTGCATATTGTGATTTCTCCCTTCCTCAAATTTAGAAGTTAGTTCACATTTTGCATCCCGAATCTGCCAGATCTGTGTTTTTTTTTCAGAATGTGCCAACATTTTCATTGTGATAGATCGAAACATGGATTGAATCTGTTACCATTTCATTTAGTCCCAATAAATTCAGGTGACCAGGCCCCCCGCCACATTCCCAATGAAGGACTTAAGTCTAAAATGTCAATTCGTCAGCACCTCGAATGCTGCCTGACCACCTGTGCTTTTCCAGCACCACACGTTTCGCCTCTGTTCTCCAAAATCTGCAGTCCACAGATTGCAGATCTGAATTGACCAATCTATGTACATTGATGTACACTACGTGTACTCACAGAGTATTAAGGGCGGGGAGCGCACTGCTTGCAACAGTAGTCCACTCGCCAACATTTTGGGCTTTTGAATGGTCATTGGATGAACATATGTATGAAAATGAAATACTGTCGCCTAGATATTTTTCCACAGATCAGCGCAACATCGAGGGCAGAAGGGCTTGCATTACGCTGTATTATTCTATGTTCTGCACTCTGTAGATTTAAAGTCACAATTGCCATGATGTGAGGCCCCGCACATCTGAAAAGTGAGACATATCAAGAGGAAACCTGATATTTGGAAAATTTGAAAGATTGTGCAATGTTGCAGTATTACACCGTATCTGTCCCATAGGAGCTGACATTGATAGAAAGAAAATCAACGTAATTTGAAGTTTGGGCAGAAGTTTCAGAGGAAGAAAAAAAACAAAAACAATCATTTCCTCTCGCAAATAAGTTGCTGAACACATTCGACCAAATGATAATGATTAGTTAAATATTGGAAGGTATACTAAGAAAGATGAGTGAAGCAGTTCGTCAGAAGACAATTGGAAGTCAAGATCTGTGATTAGAAGACAATAAGATCCTTGGGGAGCTACTTAAGATTTTTTTTTAAAGTTGGTTCAATGATTAACAATTTTTGTATCATGGAAAGGTGAATCTAAAAACAAAGGCAAACAGTTGAAGAAGACGCTCAGTCGGGCAGCATCTTTGGGCCCAAAAAGCGAGGTAATATTTGAAGACAATGTGACTGTTCCGGAGAATGACAGTTTTCAACACTGAGGACAGAGAGTGAGGAGGAGAGACTGGAACAGATGGTCAGTGTGCTCAGAGAATAAGACAATAGGTCTCTAATTATAGGAAAGGGCAGAATTAAGTCTCAGAATAGGTTCTGTTGATTGGGGCGACGAGGTGAATGTTGGTCTGCTCTGCTGAGACCAATGCT
Source organism: Hemiscyllium ocellatum (assembly GCF_020745735.1). Lineage (NCBI taxonomy): Eukaryota > Metazoa > Chordata > Chondrichthyes > Orectolobiformes > Hemiscylliidae > Hemiscyllium > Hemiscyllium ocellatum. The sequence goes on from NW_026867487.1 coordinate 1,203,001, forward strand.
GACAGGAGACGGATAGACAAAGGAGGAAAGGGGTGACTTGTAATTAGGAGAAAGGATAGATTTTCTGCTCTGAAGATGTTGGACTCCATTTTGAATCCTGAAGAGTGTACAGTGCAGAAGTGAAAATTGAGCTGTTTCTGCAGCTGCTCGAGGAGATGTTGAGTTGCACAGTGCCTTCAATGAATCGACAGCCAATAACCTCCTGTGGTAATGTGATTATATGATATGCATTCCGGAGTGAGGACTTGCTTCCAAGTCATAATCTTTAACGTCATTGATTGCTCAAGATGAGCTGCTTTTTTGAACCCGGTGTCATTGTGCCCATTAATGGTCACATCACTTCTCATTGGTGTAGAAGACAGTGCTCAGTTCACAGTCCGCACATATCACAATCTATTGGTTGTTGGAAAGAAACACGGACCTCTGTTCAAGCCCTGTGCAGGAACTAACACTGACAGAAATCGAGGAGATACTTGTTACATTAACTGCTGCTCAGTATCTGTGAAACAGCACTCAGCTAATGTTCAGATTTGATCTGGTACCACCAGCTGGGACGATGTTTGTAACCCTCCTGAACTTACTTCTTCTGCAGCTACTGAACTGTGAGTTATGGTTTACTGAATACATTCTCTTAACCATTCATGGGCCAATAATTAGTGACGTATATGTGGCAACAATAATATAATGGTCAGTCTGATAGAATATTGACATTATATGGAATATAAAGTATTTTGTCTTCATTTCTCTATGACTGTATCTGTGGTGTCAGAGCTCCCCAACCTCCACCCTCTTTTCCTCCCTTAAACTTCCAATCCTTGCATGTATTCGTAGCTTCTGTACAGCTCACAGTTTTGAAGACCAACTCACACAATTCGGGTGTGTTTGGAAACTGTGTCTGTCGCTGGTTTAACGGTGTGTGTAGCCGGGAAAACTGCTGAACACTATCTAACTAATTTATTCGTCAATATTTCGGAGAATGTAAAATAAAACTGGTTATTTTGAATTTCTCGAAACTTGATGTGCCACTGATTTTACTCAGTATTTCTTCTCTTTATATTCCAACACTTTCTCGGTAATGATGCATTTATACAGCGCCGTTCACATGCTCAGTGAAACAAAGGAGCTGTGTGCCACTTTGATACATTTTGTTGTTGAGACACTTCTGTAATTTTGGAATCATGGCAGGCGATTTGTTCCGAGAGAACTGTTGGACTGATTGTTGTGATCAAGGACCCAGTTAGCTGTTCATTTGCGAATAATTGAAGGGTCACTTCGCTCAAAACTATAACACTGCTTTCTGTCCAAAAATGTTGCGTGATCTGCTAAGTTATTCCAGAAATTTCTCTTTTGTTTCTGATTTCCAGCATCCACTGTTCTTTGACGTTGTTTTTTCAGCCAGTTTTCTTCTTCACTGACTTTGATCGAATGATTGTCACCGCCCAGTTCAATATAAATAGCTCCTCTTTCTGTACCAGATAGTGGTTAAAAGTTCAGTCTTTACCGACTGATTTTTTAGACAATTTTTTCATAAAATAGCTCTACATGCATGCATAGTCCCTGGAACGGGTCACTTCTGGACAGTAGTCAAAAAGTGCGGTGCTGGAAAAGCGCAGCAGGTCACCAGCATTCGAGGAGCAAGACAGTCGACGGTTCGACCATGAACTCTTCATTAGGAAAAAGATCTTATTGTCCAAACGCCGACTGTCCTGCTCCTCCGATGCTGCTTGTTTCGCTGTGCTTTTCCAGCACCACCCTTTTAAACTCTGATCTCCAACATCTGCAGTCCTGACTTGCTCCGACTTGTATACAGTACTGTATGACGGAAAAAGCAAATATTGGAGTTTGACTCTCTTCAACAAACACAAGAAAAGCATCTCTTACTTGGACTTGTCTGTATTTATATAAATTTGAACCATTGGAATGATCCGTAAACTGAATGGACCCGAAATTTACATTCATCAGGAACAACTCAGACAGTTGCCTATCGCCATTGTGCCTTGTCGGCAGCTGCCAGCACATTTGATGCATCCCTCAGCACGTAGCACAGGACATTGGAAAGTGTCAATCTGAAACACTCGGTCGGGGTCAACTGCTTGATCTGGACGACTACCATGTATCAGAGAAACCAAAGATCATTTTTGAGCGAGTTGGTGGTGCTCCAGGTTCAGTCAATGTTTGTCTCGGTCTGTGTGATGGGGAACCGACCGTAAAGCACTGAGCCCTGAGTCCCCGAGCTGCTTGAGATGAACCACGACAGAAACCACTGCTTCTTTCTCCGTATTTGATCAATTCACTTTCTCTCTCAGGGGTAAGACTGCTGCATATTAAGGCAAGTTTGAGCATAACATTATTTTGCTGGCAGTGAGATTTGCTTAGATTTTAATTTATTTTAAACATGTTGCCACATCTTCTGGTGAGAGTTGTGCCAAACTTAGTTTTAGAGACGATATGTACAGAAGTATCGAGGCTCTTTACGTGTCTTGTCTAGTTTTGACTTTTATTGTTCCCAGTGCTATCACTTCAGGCAAGCAAATAAAGAAGCAACTATCAGTGTTCTCAAGAAATTCTGAACAGCTGGATCGGTTGTCTGTTACATTTGTCTGCACTGAATTCTGTGATAATAGTGAACTCTGTGTCAGTAAAACAACCATCAATGCTGTGTCTACTGTTGATTGAACTCATGCACACATGGACAATTCCCTCAGATTATGCCCATACTCTGTATAACCATGGTGTGATAGTATTCACATACCTATGTTACTTGAAATCATGTGCCCTGTATTCGAGATTGATACAGAAATGACATGTCTTCATACATGTAGTTCACGCCATTATTTTCATCTTGCCAAGAACTGAAATATCCAGAACGAACCCTTTGCCTAATTTGTTCTTGAGTGATGAATGTGTTCGGGGATGATTAAACTTAGGAAATTAAACCTCTGAATCTTTTTCTGTGTTTTTACAAAAACTATGGCTCGGCCAGCATTACTGAAAATCTAACCTTGCGGTGCTGATTTAAGTTCATGATCCACTTGATCCATTGAGGATAGGTTCTTCAAAATACGTGAAGAGGAGTATTACAGAATCTTCATCAAGCATTAGTCAGGAAACAACGGTGTCATACATTCAGAATGCGGACTTATAAGTCCGGTATGTTAATTTTCTGTGTGGCTTTTTAGATGGTGAGCCAGCAGTTTTGTTAGATTGCGTGAAGGAGCTTAGTTGAGTTGTTGCACTTAACTTTGGAGGTGCCAGTTCAAAACGGAACATTGGTGATGAATGCTTTAAGTTGTTAAGCTAATCTAAAGGTTGTACATGCAGTTGATTTGCGACGGGTGCCGCCAGCCTTTCAAAGTATGGTGTAGTTTAATGCAGCAATGTAAGTAGCGAACATTCTTTCACAGTCCTAGCTTGTATATTGAACAATTAGGCAAGCACATGGAATATGGCCGGTTCAATTTACATAAACCAGTTCAAAATTCACCTCCTACCAAAGTAATGAATATCTGACTTCTTAATCCACTGTTGTTATTTTTACAATTCTTCATTTGTCAAGCACACATAATTGGGAGAAGTACTTTCAGGCAACATTTTTCAATGAAAAGTTTTCTCTTATACTGAGGCTTGAATCCTTTATTTTCAACTTTATTCTACCACTCGGGTATAAGGCAAAATCTAATCGATTCTTTTATGCCATCAACGAGCGAAATCATATCAAATGGAGTTGAACAGATTGTTTAGTTTCTAAGTTTTGTGATTAATATATGTTCGGTGTCAATTCTCATTCAAGAATCACAACAATTCCGCATTTTTGTTGGTGTCAATACTTTATTTCTGTAGATATACCACCTCGTTTACATTTAATTGAATTACGATATTTCAGTCAACTTGAGATTATTTTTTTGAAATCTAAATAAATGCTAAAAACAATTTCAAAAACGATGTTCATGTCCCTAATATGTGGTTGAAACAGACTGGAAATCTACTTACTATCTTGCTGGATATCGCGTTTCAGCTTGAAATAGTTACCAATCTTTGTTGGTGAAATAGTGAATTAACACTGATGAAGGAGCGGAGAGTGATTCCGGAGATGAGAGGGTTCGCTTGTGAGGAGCGACTGAGAAGACCAGAATAGCACTTAATGAAACTTAGAAGAATTGGGAGGGAGTCTTATAGAAATACATAAAATTGTGAAGGTAATAGATATGACTGAAATATGGAGATTGTTCCCATTGAGGGTGAGGGGATGGGGCAGCGTGCGGTGTGGGAATGGAAAGGACCACAATCGTTACATTGCGATTCTGTGGAATTCCCTGCGCCATGAAACAGTTGGGGCTGAATTGTAGGATGTGGTTACATCAAAGATAGATGAAGTTTTGCACAGTTCAGAAATGAAGGGTTGTGTTGAACCAGCGGGAAAATGTAACCGAGTCCAAGAAAAGATCAGCCATGATCTCATTGAAATTGGAGCAGGATTGAGGTGGCAAGTTCCTTACTCCTGCTTCGATTTCTTATGTTGTTGTGCTCTTATATCGTAGTGAAATGTGCAGGACACTGTCATTGCATTGACTCTCACCTTATTCCACGTCGCTAATTATGTTTTCCACAATGTTGCAAGAGAAATATACGGTAGACATTAAATTTTGCAAAAGTAGTTCAACGCGCCAGAGCAGTTACAAATCAATAAAGATTATTCCATAATTACACAGTGTCTCATAACGCAACCACTGGTGCTTCTCCAGCCTGAGTTTGCATCAGTTCTCCCATCAGTAAGGGTGTTCATTATGATGCCACTGGTATGACGTGGATTTGTTGTTTTCCAAAACTGTCCAGTTAGTGAGGAACATCAAATGTCTGATATATCACATTAAATGTAACAGCCTGTCTTGTAAAACTTCATGCAGTGCTTCAAAGATTTTCTGAGTTGTATATATGTCCTTCGTTCTACTAAACCAACAGAGCTCTTGAATGTTCGAGAATTTTGATATGTACATAACACTGTACAAAGTAATAGATTCAATTTCTCACGAATATATCAATTAGAGAAACGTAAATGGGACAGAACAGGTGATATGCTGAGTGGTTCAAGTACGTATGATAATGTACAGGCTCAGAAAGGCCAAATCCTGAAGGTTTTTTTGGATGATTGAGAGCAATATCCCAGTAAATGCATCAGACTGCAATGTACTGTTTTTGACTTTTAATGTTCGTTTTCTACCACAAAGTACAATAAAAAAAAATACAAGCAATAAAGATTTAGCATTGAATTGTAGCGGTATTGCACACGCATCGTAAGGAGGTAAAATGGTCAGTTACATCGGTGAATGCAAGGGATAAGAGACGTTGAGTAGCAGGGATTCAATGAATCAGAGTGAGTGACCATCTGTTAACACATTGACAGATGGCCGGTGTTGTCTGATTGCCTGAAAGTAGAAATGAAATTATCCTGAAAACCAAAGCAAACAATTCGAGCAGTTGAGAATTTTCAAAAGTTGCAAGGTAAAGAATTCGCAGGAAACTAAACATCAACCAAAGTTATCTTACTTTGGAAGAAATTTTAACTGAATCAAAATTTGACAAACGTTTGAATTCCTTTTTCAGCTTGGGAGAGGAACAAAAGATATAATTAATGAACATCATTAACGGGGCAAATTCAGTCAACTCGTAATCATTTTCTCCTAAAAAGTACAATACATGTTCCTCACCATCCTGTCCCCAGGGCAGAAGACCGTGGGTAAAAGACATTGACAACAACAATTTTTTGGCAGTAAGGGATGGTAATGGAACAAATTCAGCGGTTTGCACAAAGAGGTTCCCAATGGCACTTGGATCGCATGATCTCCTTCTTTTGTTCTGACAAGTGGTTTGTAGCCAGTTACATATTCAACTGTTTCTTTCGATCCATCATAAATCCTTATGTTCTGGAATTGGGGAAAAGTAGAATTCCTGCTGGATATTGTCGATGACTGAATCTCGTGATGATGCCGCCAAGGAAATAGGGGAAGAGGATAAAGCCGAATTTTAAAGATGGCAAATGCAACACTTAAAAAAAAGGACATACTTTCGGCACTTAGTTGCTGACTAAGCATTGTTATTCGATGTTTATTTCAGTATTGCTAATCGAATAAATTTTTAAAGTCCTGAAATCTTTGGATGGGGGCACCTTGCTTTGGTAACTGGAGAGCATTTACTGCTGTCTACGGGGATCATCACAATGTTGAGAAAGTCGGCAGTGCAGTAACAAACAGAAAAGTCAGTGGGTTGGCTGTGTGCCTCTCTGTGTGGAAGCAATTCACATAAATTTAGAAGAAAAATGACAATATTTGATCCCTGATGTAAATATATTTCCTGTGTTGTCGGTATTGCATGAAAAGATGATGTCAAATTTCCAACTCATACACTCACAGAGATAACGGAGACAGGCGCTTCCGAATAATATGTTCCATGCCGACTAAAATGTCTGCCCACAATAACTATATTTCCCTACACGCTGCCCATGTCATTCCAAACCTATCCTATCCAAACATTTGTCCAAATGCCTTTAAAATGGTCTTTACATATCTGCCACAACTATTTCCACTGGTAACTCATTCCATGTGCGAATCACACTTTTTTCAAACAACTTTATTTCGCAAAGTAATGACAGTTATTGCCCGCAGCTGTTGCATCTGTTTTGTTTATTCTTCAGCATTGCATTGATTGTTAACACTTTAATTCCCTTCTCTCTATTTCAGACAGACTTGTCGATACCCAGGCCAACAGTGCAGGTAATTGCATGCTATTTTTCCAGGGATTGTAATCCCTATATTCTGATGTTTCTGCTCAAATACGAAGTGGTGGTGATAAACAGCATGTGTTAATGCTCACTCGTTAATCAGGTCTCTGCTCATAATAAAAAGGGTGGTGGTTCCACGACTTCTTAAGGTCTGTCATTTCAGGATTCGTGGGGGGAAGAGCGTGTAAAAGAAGCGGTTCCAATGCACACTGCCATTCTCAGACAGAAAGACAATACATGGAGATACTATGAAGATTCATCTGCACACACAGTGCTGCTGTCGGCAATGTTTAAAATGATTTCACTCACTATTGCGCAGTGACATCGTGCTCACATGACCATACATCCCACAGTATTTCGGCCTGTGACAGACGGAAGTACGTTTCAGTTTCAGATATTCTCAGGGTGGATCAGTTGTGGTTATTCGCCATTCAGCGCGCCCACATCCCATGAATGAGTAATACAAACCTTCTCATGGAAACATTTGCCTGATCCTCTTTGTGAGTGAGCATTTTTTTAAAAGAATGATCTTTGCCTTTCACCGTCTCCAATGCACATCCTCAGTTATATTGTGATAGTGTGTATTTTTACCGTGACCTCTCTCCCATTGCATTGTGCGCGTGGAATGCGGGCTGCAACATAGAGCTTCCACAATTGCACATTGTTCACTTTGATTACCATTTCGATATTTTACAGAGGTGGTGAGGCTGAGACTTGAGAATGGGGGCAGTCCTTGCGCTGGCCGAGTGGAGATTCACTACAAGGGGCAGTGGGGAACTGTGTATGGTAATAGGTGGGACCTGCTAGATGCTGCTGTTGTCTGTCGGGAGCTCAACTGCGGGACTGTGGTCTCTGCCCCGGGCGGGGCTCACTTTGGACAAGGATCCGGACCCATTGTGACCTGGAATGTTCAGTGCAGAGGGACCGAGCGTGCCCTGAAGGATTGTCGATCAGTGAGTTGGGATCACCGCCCCTTGTCACACAGCAATGATGCTGGTGTCGTCTGTTCAGGTGAAAACGTACTGTCGTTTCTGTGTGCTTTTTCAAATTCCGGGGCTGTGTGCAAACAGAAAAGGATATGTTAACTGTCCAATACTTATTCACATCAAATTGACAGAATCACCGATTTATTCGTTATCGTTATTTAAACTGCTGAATGCTTGAATGTAATGGGAGAGGGAAGTACCTGTTACCGTTTCCACTCCAGTGAAGGGGCAGGACAGGTGTCCATTGTGATGTCACTAAAAGCCACATTGAGAGAGCTGCACCGCTGGCACTATCAGACTTACGAATCAATGTTTAATGAGATTCAACATTGTATTGGATGGCACAATCAGTTTGTATCGTTTATTTGCTGGCTGGAAGTCACGTTAACGCAAACAGCTGAGTGTCAGGTTTCTGGGGAATGAACATGAATGGGGTCGACAGGGCTACAAAGCCACACAGATTGATGGAACAACTTATATCCGAATGTCCCAGATCTGCTATTAATCAAATGAATGTTCATCATTCAATAATCTGAGTTCGTATTGTGTGAACGTTTTTCTGATTCAATGCTTTTCTTTTCAGACCACGTCATTCCGAGGTTGGTCCAAGGCAGTTCCCAATGTTTCGGCAGACTGGAGGTCCTGTTTGGTGACACCTGGAAAACAATCTGTGGTCTTGACTGGGATTTGAAAAACGCCAATGTGATCTGTGCGCAGCTTCATTGTGGAGTGGCCGTGTCCACTTCAAGCACTGCTCATTCTGGAGACAGTAATGTGCAGATGGGTACTAAGGTCTTTAAATGTATGGGCAATGAGACTCAGCTGGGGAAGTGCACTCGGTCTTCAGACACTCATGAGGACTGCGGTGGACGTAACAATGTCACCCTGATATGTTCTGGTGAGTATCGATGTAATGTCAAAAGAAAGGCACACTTTGATTTCATGTTCATTAAAATGGTGGTGTTGGCATTGAGGACATTGCTGTAAAAGTGACAAATCTAAACCAATCCTCCTGGTTTCCCATGCTGCTATGCACGAATTATGATGTGGTAAAATAGACACACAAGTGTTGGGAATGAAAATTTTTCCAAAGCTTTATAATTGTATTGAAAAAAGGGATTTCTTGGAGATTGTAAACTGTCTGCAGAGAACGTATTTTATTGTTTTGATTGTATAAAAGTCGATCAGTGCTGATAATATTAAGCATGGGTTAATGTTGATATATTAAAGTGAAAATCAGTCAATTACCTTTTTTACAAGCCAATAGATTGTCTTTAGCTCGATCTGCCCTGAAAATGATTTGTACACGATGGGTGTTTTTTCTATCAACCAAAAGGCAACTGAGAAACAACCACCATAACGACTCTGGTTCTGCACTTTTTATCTTTATTTTCATGTTTAGATTTAAGTTGCATTGCTTATTACTCTGCCAAATATTGTATAAACAGCAAATATCCAGTTTTTGAAGCCTGAGTCCTTTTTTTCCTGTGCAACACCTCACAGTGCAAAATTGAAAGCCACTGAATATATGTTTCACATCACTTTCCTGACTGCCAAAATGTAGATCCTCATAATTCTTTGCATGACGTTCCACCTGCCATTTGCCTATCCTTTCTGCTATCCTTTACATTCCCTAATAAAAGCGATACCTCCAATAATAAATTGTTTGAACACATCAATGTCTGGTATGATTACTGGCTGAATCACTTTGTATAGTATATCTGTAGGCTGAAAGTCGCATTCTGTTGGACCACCTGAGGGGCAGGAATCTGGGGTAAACATAAATGATATTGGCAGGACACCAAACTAACATAGTGTGTTGGAATGTGTCAAAGGCGAATCTGTCATTAAACAAATTAATATTTGTGGTACTTTTAAAATGTTAATTTGCGTTTCAATGTAGAATTTGCGACGTCCATGCCCCATTTTACAAAAACCACAAACGCATAGCTTGTTATTGACATGTAATTTTCAAGGAGCCCCTTTTCCTGATTATCTGATGCTTTTACACAATTGAGTTACTTACCTTTCACCAATAAGTTTAATTGTTTGAAGCGAAAATAAGTGACATAAGAAGCATAAGGGAACATAAGTTTGGGGCGATACAACTGGATTGTGAGGAAAGATGACAGTGGGCTCGATTAGTGAATAAATATCCACACTGGGGCTGTTGCCTATTAGAGCCAGCATCTGATGCACTGGTCAGGTTTTGACAACTGGATGTTCTGCATCTGATTCCACAAAATGTCTTTCAACATTATACATACCTCAATTACCGTCAAGCTAATAAAATCTCTTGTTGCCAACCTTTCATTGAATTGTCTTACTAAAGTAAATATTGATACCTTTGCCATTCTATTCACACTGTACTCTAGTATCTCTCATGGGCATTGCTCAGCTCAGTTCGCTGAATGGCTGGGTTGAGATGCCACGTGATGCCAACAGCACCGTTGCATTACCCCACAGTCTGAGTTTGCCATGAGTGTCTTAATCTTCATACCCCTCACCTGTCGAATGTTGACTATCAGGTTAAATCACTCTCTAAAGAGAGTGAAGCCACATGATAATTGGAGCTATGGTGACTTAACCTTCACTGAATCACACTGAATGACAATCTCCCGTCGTGAGCAAACGTGACCAAATACACCACAGACGCGACATAACCATAGACTGCTGCAAGTACACCTATGCATTCTCAATTCTGACACTATCCAGGATCCTCCATAATACATCATAATTACTGTTTTAGGAAGGTCCTTTCGCTGTGACTGTTCCAAGCAGGTTCACGAAGCAAACGCAAATTTGAAGGATTGTATCTGTGATGTCCATCTACTGACCTGTGATGGATATGGTACTGTTTATTTTCTCGATTGTATCTTGCCCCAGTGCCTGGTATAACAGTAATTAGGAAACATCTCAAGTGTTTTTATTCGCTCCAAAACAGGAAACCACGGACCCCGGTTGGTTGGTGGGGAGAACAGGTGCTCTGGGAGAGTGGAGGTCCTGCATGGAGAGCAGTGGGGAACGCTGTGTGGTGATTACTTTGAATCACGAACTGCCAGAGTAGTCTGTGAGCATCTTCAATGTGGGACTGTCAGGTCGATCCCCAGAGATGATCGATTTGGGAGGGGAGCCGGAACACTATGGATGGAAAAGTACAATTGCCGTGGAAACGCAAGACAAATGTGGGACTGTCAAATCTCACAGTGGGAGAGGTTCAACTGCTCCCAGGGAAATGTCGCCAATGTCATCTGCTCGGGTGTGTCGGGTAAGTCTGGCAGATATCCTCCCTGAAGAAAAATGATTATCCAGTTGGGTTATGTGGACAATTGATGCTGGTTTCCATGTCACCATTACTTAGAATGCATTTCATGCCGAGATTATTCACTTAATTTGAACACCATCTGGTGCCATTCCGAAATGTTAAAAAAGACAATTTTTCTCAACCACACATTGCATCATGTTATTAATCAAAGTGCCATGCTTTAATCTGCACAATGATGTTCTGAGGTATCACAGTGGTTCTTTTTCGACCTTAATGTGTTCAAATCCACACTTTTTCCAAAATTCTTAAGCTTTCACAAATACCATCTGAGACGACAATCAACTATCTTCATCTTTGCATGTATCTAGACTATCCTTCAAACGTCAAATCCCTCTCTCTCTCCAAAGATGTTTCCATACTCATTGGATTCCTCGAGAACATTCTATGACTGCTTCTGAGGTGGTGAGGGAATCCGAGCGACAAATGCTCTGACCCACTGCAGCATCTTGGGGGAAGTTTGCAAAATCAGAACAGACATAACAAAAACAAAGAAATTGAGAGCATTACGTGGAATTCTCACTGATATTTCCTGTGGTAAAAATATAGCCAGTCTGCGGTGATTTATTGGGAATAATCAGGGGGCATTTCAATTCCCTGCTTCTGAATTTCATTGCATGACTTCCCAACAACCACACTGGAACTTTCACTGGCCATTTCATTTCCCCATCACTTCAGACTTACAGGACCTGCTTCTCCAGACCTTTCCCAGTTGTTTGGGAAGGAAAGGTGATGACAATAACTGCAACATTCTGTAAAACTGTTGGAGACGCCATCAGCAATGATTTTTTTTAACATCATAAATTTTCCTATAAGTGGTATTTCTCGAATGTACCTTATGCAGTTTAATGACGGTTCTAAAGTAAGCTCATGTTTCAGATGAAATTTGGTCACCCAGACTGGTGAATGGGAGAAACCGCTGTGATGGCCAAGTTGAAGTTTACTACAAGGGAAGCTGGGGCAGAGTGCAGGACACCCTGTGGGATCTGAATGCTGCTCATGTTGTGTGCAGACAGCTGGGATGCGGTTATGCCTTAGAAACGCAGAACTCTTCTAACTACGGGGAGAGTGATGAACGTCCGTGGGTGCATAGTATCCAGTGTCATGGACAGGAATCACAGCTCCGGGACTGCAATATCGCCAACGCTTTGAACTCGTCTGTCACTGACAGTGGTGGCGTTGGCATCCTCTGTTCAGGTGAGAAGATGCTTCACAGACAATGGATTGATTAAATATTAATGCTGTTTCGGGGTTTGATTCAATCTCACAAGAAAACATACAGCTCGCTTTACCTGATTCAGTATACTATGCTGGCTTGACCGATGAAGGGAGTGCGTATTGAAATTATAATCATCTATGTTATTGCCCAACAGAGCATATCCCGTTAAGGCTGTCAGATGGAGGAACCCGTTGTGCTGGTCGATTGGAAATTTACTACAAAGGGACATGGGGATCAGTTTGTGATGACTCCTGGGATGTGAGAGACGCTGAAGTGGTTTGTAAACAACTAGATTGTGGAGGTGCACTGGAAAGGGCCCTTCCTTCCTCCTGCGGGCTGGGCACAGGGCCAGTTTGGTTGAAAGACGTGAACTGTTCTGGAAACGAATCATTTCTCTGGGAATGTCCTTCAGCACCTTTCGGTCAGCAAGACGACTGTTCTCATAAAGAGGACGTAAGAATAATGTGCTCAGGTGAGGACACTCTCAATGTTGTTCGTGACATACAACGTCATCAACAAAGCTTCATGTGAAAGATTGTCTAGTGAATTAGGGAGTATTTACAGCAGAGGCGGCAATTGAATGCCTATGCTGCACCGATTTCAGTGTTTAGTGTGGAGAAGGACATGGAAGATATAGAATGTGGAGAAATGGATTGTGACATTTTGAAAAACGTTCATTTTACAGTGGAGGAGAAACTGAATGTTTTGAACCATATAAAAATGGAGAAATCACCAAGACCTGATCAGGTGTACCCGAGAACTCTGTGAGAAGCTAGGGATGTGACTGCTGGACCCCCTGCTGAGATATTTTATATCATTGACAGTCACAGGTGAGGTGCTGGAAGACTGGAGGTTGGTTAACGAGGTGCCACTATTTATGAAAGGTGGTAAGGAAAAGCCAGGGAACTAGAGACCAGTGAGCCTGATGTTGGTAGTCGGCAAGATGATGGAGGGAATCCAGAGGAACGGGATTTACACGTATTTGGGAAGGCAAGAATTTGTGCATGGTATTTGATATCAAAACGAAATTGATTGAGTTTGTTGAAGAAGTAACAACGAGGATTGATGAAGGCAAAGCGATAGACGTGATATTTATCGATTACGGTAAGGTGTTCGATAAGGTTTCCCATGGGTGGTTGGTTAGCCAGGTTAAATCTCATAAAATACAAGGAGAACTAGCCATTTCGATGCAGAACTGACTCGAAGGTAGAAGACAGAAGGTTGTGGTGGAATGTTGCTTTTCAAATTGGAGGCCTGTGACCAGCGATGTGCCATAAGGGTCGGTGTTGTGTCCACTACCTTGTGTCATTTACAAAAATGGTTTGGATATGTACATAAGAGGTATAAAGTTAGCAAGTTTGCAGATGACTCCAAAATTGAGTTGTAGTGGACTGCAGAGCAGGTTACCTCAGATTACAATGGGATCTTGATCAAATTGCCAATGGGCTGCAGATTGGCAGCTGGATTTTAATTCAGATAAATGTGAGGTTCTATGTTTTGGAAAAACAAATCAGACCTGACTTACGCAGTTTGTGGTAAGATCCTGGCGATTGTTGCGAAACAAAGAAACCTTAGGGTGTAGGTTCACAGTTCCTTGAAAGAAAAGTCATACGTAGATTGGATAGAGAGGAAGACGTTTGGTATGAGTTCCTTCATATGGTCACTGCATTGACTATAACAGTTTGGAGGCCACATTGTGACTGCACATGACATTGGTTCGGCCACGTTTGGAATATTGCATTTAATTTTGATCTCCTACCTGCGGTAGGATGTGTAAAATTAGAAAGAGTTCAGAAAAGATTAACAAGGATGTTGCCAAAGTTGAAAGAATGAGCTATTGAGCGGGGAATAATAGCTTCCGACTGCTTTCTCTGAAGCGTTGGAGGATGAAGAGTGACCTTATAAAGGATTTTTAAAACCATGAGGGGCATGGATGGGATTTTCCCTGGGGTTCGGGAGTCCAGTTTAGGGTGAGGGGGAAAGATATATAAGGAACCCAGAGGACAACGATTTCTCAGAATGAAATGTGCTGCCAAAGGAAGTGTTGAAGGCTGGTGCAATTGCAGCATTTTTTAAAAAATTGAACGTCAGGATGGGTATATGAATAGGAAAGTTTTCGAGGGATATGGCGGAGTTTTGGCAAATGGGATTAGATTAGGTGAGAATAACAGGTTTCCCTAGACGAGTTGGACCGAAGGTCTGTTTCTATTGCTGCATATCTCTGTGACTCTCTGACTCTATCAGTAATATACAGTATTTCCATGCATATAGTTCTCCATTTAATACATCATCATAAGGATCAAATGTGTTATTGATGGGCCATGGTCACAAATTTGGGTGGAGTGAATATTTTCCAGAATGTGTGAAAGTATTTATAGGTAAAAGATTATTACTTATGGTCTCAAGTTTTGTACCCAAACGTTGGAAATGTGATTCCCTTCTGTGTCTCTCTTGGTCTCTCCGAGGCTAAAACTCAGAAGGATTCCTGATTGCAACGAGTGTCTGTTCTCTTCCTAATTTCTGTCAGATTTCACCACATTACACTTAACAGAATTAAAGTGGGCGGCACAGCGGCTAGCATTGCTGTCTCACAGCACCAGAGACCCGGATTCAGTTCCCGCCTCAGGCGACTCTTTGTGTGGAGTTTGCACATTCTCCCCGTGTCTGCGTGGGTTTCCTCCGGGAGCTCCAGATTCTTCACACAATCCAAAGATGTGCAGGTCAGGTGAATTGGCCATGATAAATTGCCCGTAGTGTTAGGTGAAGGAGTAAATGTAGGGGAATGGGTCTGATTGGATTGCGCTTCTGTGGGTCAGTGTGGATTTGTTGGGCCGAAGGACCTGTTTCCACACTGTAAGTAATCTCAATCTAAAATTTCATCACCCATTGAACACCCATTCTGCCCATTTATTACGATGTATTTGTCTTTCTCGTGATCTTCCTGAACCGTAACCATACTCCATAATTTGTTGCCAATCAGAATGTTTGCAATTGGCTTGGGTTAGCAAATCAAAATTGTTTCCTACAATATTATACAGTCACGAGACCTGCCCGAGTTTCAGCAGATCACTTCCCCTCTTCTGTAAATCTGACAACCCACTTCGGCCACAGACCTTTGTTTTATTGTCAATTTCTTATCTCCACAATTTTGCACAATCAACCGTTTCAAGATTCTACGAGCGCATTGTTAAACGTCTTTTCAAATTCCACGAACAATGCATCTTTTGACTCGCTTCTAGTTTACGTGTCTTGAACTCCATCCAAACGTATAATACGTTTCCTCGTGTACTATGTTAATTTATGACACCTGAGTTGTATATAAGAGGATAGTCATTGTTACGTACGGATGTCATAAACTATCTGTCAATATGGCTGTCTGTTATTATAAAACAGAACACAAGGAGATGCGGCTGGTGAATGGAAAGCATCGGTGTGAGGGGAGAGTGGAAGTGTTCTACAATGACGCCTGGGGAACGGTGTGTTCTGAAAATCTGGATTTCCACGATGGGGAAGTGATTTGTAAGCAGTTGGAGTGCGGTGCTCTCCAGTACGTTGATTATTATACTCAGTTATTCGGAGCAGGAACGGGACCTATTTGGCTCGATGACGTGGAGTGTCTGTCACACGAGCCAACCCTGTGGCAATGTAAGAGAAATCCGTGGGGTCAACACAACTGCGAACACAGGGAAGATGCAGGTGTTGTTTGTTCAGGTAAAACAACAAATCTCAAATTTCGGTTGTCATTTCAAAAACTGATTTCCAATGGAGTCAACATGTTCCCCCTCTTCACAGAGACCAATGCAAGAAAGGAGGAGTCCCTCAATTCAAATTCTTGCCATCAGCAAGCAGGTGCGTCCTCATGATTGTGTCAATTCTCGGAATGGCGTTTCTGCTTTGTCACACTTTCAGTAATAACCAGTTCATTATCACAGATTCGCAACACAGCGTGAGCCTGGTTGGAGGAAGCAGCAACTGTTCTGGGAGAGTAGAAATCTTGTGCGATAAAGGCTGGGGCACGTTGTGTGGTGATTTCTGGGATACAACTGATGCCAATGTTGTCTGCAGACAGCTGGGATGTGGCTTTGCTGTATCGGCCAGAGGAGGGCCCACTGTTTCTCAGGGTAAAGGCGTTACTTGGCAGAATGACGTGAAGTGTAAGGGAAGCGAATCCAACCTATACGACTGTCTCTCCCAGGAACCAATGCAAAGCGAGTGCAATCACAAGGAAATTGCCAGTGTGATCTGTTCTGGTAAGCATGATGCTAACCGTTCTCCAATCGCTCATCATTAATTTTGCAATCTAGTGCTGGCATTTGTCCTCCTAAATAAAATATCAAATTCACGAATATTTGTACATGTCTTCCACAGGACCCGATTTATTGATGATATCTCCTTCGCCTCCACCTGCTGGTATTTATGATTGATACTGTCATTTATGTTTGTGTTGTGAAGTTCCTGCCTAATGGCATTAATAGTCTTGGCATTTTCGCGATTTTAACTGTTAGGTCAGTATTTTCTGATGTGTGGACTCAATACAGTTATACAAAGCAAATGGTAACTCCGCTAAATCTTTCTGTAATCTTTTCTTGAAGGACAGGCAAGTACATCTATTTCCATACCAGTCGTCATCTGCTTAACTTTGGGATTCCTGTTAATCTGTGATTTAATCGTTGTAATGCTCGTTGTAACGCGGAGAAAATTTCAAATGAAAGGTGAGCCTCACATTTCCCGACTGAGCTAACACTGCACCTCTGCTCTTTTTTCACGCTGTCTCGGAGTTGGAGATTGCTGTTGCACTTTTCCATCTCTTCGCTTTGATGGTGATGACTGTGAGGCCGTTTCTGGCTTTTTCTTTCCACTTGAAACGCCTCATTTAATTTGATGCAAAGAAAGAACACTAAACTACTGCAAATAGGACTTAAAAGAAAATCAGAAATGTTCCCTCAAACATACATTGGTCCCTCAATATCTGTAGAGAGCAACAGAATTAACCTACAACACAATTTTTGTTCCAAATCATTATCAACGAGCAGGAAACGTAAAGACTGAATATCTATTATATTTAATTAATATGCGCATGGCACTCCAGAAGAAGTTATTAACTATGACAATGCGCCTTTAATTTTATTGAAACGTTGGCCTTCTGCCGCTAATTAGTTATTCCTCAGTTAGTTTTTGTTTACAGTTCCTCACTTTCATGGTGCTGATGCCAGAATTCAAGATCAGCGAAAGGATGAAGTGCACTTCTCAGTCATCATTTGACTGGGTGCCCTTGAGACACCTGTTCACATTTGATACTGATTTCAAGAATTTGTCTTCCACTGGGATGGCGATGGCGATCAACACAAGTTTTGTAATGTATTGAAAATGACAAATGCTGGCGTTCATAACGGGTCAGAACATGTCCATGCAGCTCTGCTGAAGAGTCATCTAGCTTGCTGTCTCTCTATGGATGATGCCTGACCAGTGTGATCTGCAGCATTTGCTGTTCTCACTACAGATTGCAGCATCTGCAGGGATTTGCTTCGATTAAGTATATCACACTTTAGTTTCTGCATGTTTTACATTATCTTAAATTCAGGTTACATCCAGCCATCAAAGGTGTAAACGTATTTTCTGGCTATAAATGAAAATAAGCCTCTCCATATTTCACGTGTCTCACGTTTTTGCATTCAACTAATATTAACAACTAGACAATTGTCTCTTTACAATGTTCAAATTCGAAAAACAGCGTAGCATTCGATGCTTTTTTTTCAGGTCTGTCATCTTGAACATTGATGTGTAACTGCCTCACAGTCATCAAGGCTTTTTTCTTTTGTCGATGAAATATAAAAAAAGGAACATTTTTCCTTATCATTGTGTGAAATAGTTCCAGTTACGACTGTCACCATGATACCTCACGCTGTGAGCTGAGAATTTTTTGAATAGGTATTTGCATCTAGAAGGGGTCAATCGTGATTGGAACAGAATGGACCATATACATCCCAAAAAGCAACATTTCACACTCACCGATCAAGATGAAAAGTTTTTGTATATTGATGAGAAATGACTATTAATCATGGCCTGTTCACTTGCTTGTCCAAATTGGTGCTACCTTCAGTCATCTGACACTCCTGTGCTAAGACTTTGTCGTCCTGAATTTCACGAACTACTAGTGTTTTGTTCTAATATTGCTCCAGAAATAAAGTCCCGCTTGTTGCGTGAGTCCAGCTCCCAATGCTGACCTGCCTATCCCTCCTTCAACAGACCGTTACACGCGTGGCAAAGTCTCCAGTCTTGGTTTGTATCAAGGAATTTATGCAGAAATTGAGGACATTTCCCGTGACAAGAAGCCTTCTGAGAAACATGAAGCCGGTACTGTATGCATTTCCGATCCAGCAGTGACTCATAACTGGATAAGTTTGGCTTCCCTTTAATTTCAAGTCTTCATTGACCCGTGAACAAATTGAACATGACTAGTTTTAAAATCACTATTGTCGTGCGAAAGCAGCTATCATAGGGAATGTGTCTTTGTCTGTGTTTATTGACAGACATATTTGTTGTTTTATAATTGACATTGTCCTTAATCGTGGCAAGAAGAATATTCCAGATATTTATAATTAAATACGGACAGAATGTCAATTTTCATTTAGACCCTGATTCCAAACTGAATCTATCACGTATCTGAACATGTGACTAATCAGTCTTTTCGCCGATTCACTTAATAACAATTTAATCATAGTCATGACTGTCAGTTAAACATATCTCATCTTGGAAGGATACTTAACGAATTAATATGGACAGTCACCAAAGTAGCATCAGTGCAACCTGCAGTCGCTTGGCCCAGTTTGTCAGCACAAATTCGAATATCTGATGCTGATTCGCCTGCGTTTGCCAGTGTCTCTGAATACAACTTATATTCAAATAATCATCAATTGCCCACTTGAGCCGGTATAAAAGAGTCATCAATTTTACTTGGTTACTTCACTGATACTGTGAGAAAGGTAGTACTGATGAGGATCGAGTCAAATCAGATAGTCCATAGAAGTTCGGTTACAACAGGAGACTTCGATCTTCATCTTAGGATCATGGTGATACAAGTAATAAGGAATATTACATGATCAGATTTGAAATGATTGACTGTGCTTCCAAACGAGAATAATACTGGAAAGTAATGAATCGAGGCATTCTCAAAGAATGGCATATAACGATAATCCAAAATGCACAAGTGACATTTGATAGTTTCAACAAATGCACATTGTGTTACTGGATTAAGAACACTTAAAAGCGAATCACACGCAAATAGGTTTTGTATTATTTAAAAATTATATTAGATTACTTACAGTATGGAAACAGGCCCTTAGGTCCAACAAGTCCACACTGACCCGCCGAAGCGCAACCCATCCAGACCCATTCCCCCACATTTACCCATTCACCTAACACTATTGGCAATTTAGCATGGCCAATTCACCTAACCAACACATTTCCTTTTTTTTGGAATTTTTTTTGGTTGTTTGGAGACTGAAAGCAATCTATTCACCATCTCACATATTTTGACGTAATGGTGGATATTGAGAATTAAGTCATTGAACATAATGTTTCCAAAAATGTTTGTCTGATGTGAGGATAAATGTTTGTTTCTAGCATGTCAGTGCAGTTATATTGAAGTTGAGTAAAGTTCCATTGAACCACTGCAATCTGTGCTTTGCATGCTTTTGTATAATAGGTTGCACTGAAAATATTCCAGTTATTATTACAGAGAAGATGAAGGGATTATGCTTTCCAATTCATTGGTCCAGTTAAGACTAGAGGTGACGAATCCAAAAACTAATAGACTAAGCCATTTTGGAGCCAAGTCAGGACAATCGGCCACTCCAGTTCGATTTTTATCGAACATAGCTAACAGGTTCCTCAACCCCTTTCTCCTGAATTCTCCCAGACTCCCCTTTACTCACGCAGAACCCATTTATTGCTTCTTTCTTACAGTCAAAAAAATGGCAACCACAGCTCTTTGAGTTAATGAATTCGACAGAAACACCACCACGTGGCCAAAGAAAATTTGTCTGATTACAGTTCTAATGAGTCGTGCCTTCACTTTGACTTGAAACCCGACAATAACTCTCCCTTTTCGTTTTTAGTAAACTTTGCTTCCTCTGATTCGCTCAATCGCTTCGAATTCTGCACCAATCATAGCTTGAGTGACAATAATCCGGCATCAGAAAATCTTGAGGTGAACGCCAACAGTATTTCGGGTGTGTATGCGTTCAGTTTCTGTCTGTTCACTTTTGTCCTTCTCTCTCTCTCTCTGCGTCCAAACATAAAGCTTGCAATGTTCACAAGACTGAGAATGACGCTGCACCCATAACTGTTACATCAGCAATGTTAATTAAAAAGAATGTTGTTGGTTTGGAGTCATAGAGACATGGCCCGTTGAGTCGTGCCTGTAAAAGAAACGACCGAACTATTCCAATCCCACATACGATCACGTGGTTCATTGCCATATATGGCCTGACTTCGCAACAATACCACTGAGTACTTGTGAATTATTACCAGCATCTTTTGCCTCTAACACCCTGATGGTAAGTGAATCGCAGATTCTCACCAACTTCCAGGCGAAAGCAATTTTCCTCAAACCCTCTAATTCTTCCTTCCCTTCCTTGAAATCGATGCCCATGATCTTTGAACTCACCTTCTGAAGAGAAAAAAAAAACTTTCCTGTCACATATGTGCTTTGTAATTCCTCATCAACCCCTCAGTGTCCTCAGCTCGATGGAAACAAATAGGAACATGAGGGACAAGAGCAGGCCATTCAACCACCTAAACCTGTTCTGACGTTAAGTGAGATCAAGGTTGGCTGTTGTGTTTTCCACATACAGATACCTGCCTTTGGCACATGGCCCTTATTAATTTTGTTGGACAATGAATATAATATGTCTCATATTTAGGATTGACCTTGGATCTGAATCAGCTGCTTTGAGAGGAAGACAATGCCAATTCCCCCCCAGCCTTTCTTCTTCGTGATGCCTCCTGACCTACCTCTCTTAAAATCATACATTATGACCGTGAGATCTAGAATCTACAACAATTGCAGATAGTTCATCCTTACCTATTAGTTTTTTTGATAGTTTTAATACCTTCAATATTCTGCTGAGCTTTCTAATTTAGAGACAAAGCAGACCTAATTTGCTGTTGATCTCGGCACATGCCTCGAGCGCTGAGCTCCTCTGAACTATATAACTCCTCGAATTCCACATTCCAGCACTAATGTCATATTCCAGCACGAATGTCATTTTCGTGCTCTTGGTGTAATGTGTTGCAACGAGTGATAATCATACGTTTTCCTCAAGATCGAATTCATGGCAGTTGCAAAGACATTGACATTGTCTCTCAGGATGGTCAGCCACAATTGGACAGTGATCCCGATGAATCTTTCGTACTAACAAATGCTGAGAATGGTCTTAGTTCACTCGGTGAGTTGAATTACAGTTACTCACATATTAACCACCGCTCTGTGTGTCCACACTGTCTTAATTCATTTCCATCTAGATCGATATTGAATTTACTGTAAATCTACTAGCAATATTGAAAATTATCAAAGTATTATCTCAAAAAAATGTCTCTGAGAAAGTGTTGTGTTCCTGGAGAGGATCTGAATTACAAAACCATGGAGAATTAATTTATTTTAACTTATGAAATACTTTGATATTCAGCAGATACTGCGTCTTGTCAGCTCATTGAATGGCAGACTCTAACCTCACCCACTGATGAGATTGAAAGTCAATAAAAGACAATGAATCAGCGAGTTTCTGGATTTAAAATAAGGAAAGTGTGATTTTTAGAGGTCCACGTTTTAAATGCTGAAGCTCTTGCTGCTCACTGGGAAAACAGATACTGTGGATTTTATTTGTTAAATCAAATAAGCTGGTTTTGTTGTGTGTTACGGACCAGGCAAGATACCTTAAAACATTTCAAGAAGTCTGCCCAGATCACACTTTTGTGAGTTGTTTTAAGCAGGTATATAGTGGATATTCTCGGAGAGATGCTGCTGGTCAAACATCTTACTTTTAAACAAAGCAGAATTTAGTTAAAGGTTACCCTTTTTCCCTTTTATTCATGAATTGGACGAGGATGTCGCTGGCTAGGTCTGCATTTATTGCCCGTCCCTAATTGTCCAGAGAGCATTTAAGAATTAACCTCATTGTTATGGGTCTGGAGTCACATGTAGGCCAGACCAGATAAGTATCGCAGTTTCTTTGCCTGAAGGATAGTAGTGAACCAGATGGACTTTTAGGACAATGGACAAAGGATTCATGGTCATCATGAGATTGCTAACTGTAGTTTTTATTGGATTCAAATTTCACCAAGTACCGTGGGGGATTTGAACCCTGGACCCCAAATTACTTGGGTTTCGGGATTAACAGTCCAATGATAATACCACTCGGCCATTGCCACCGCCCAACCAAGCTACTGAATGAAACACAAACAAAAGAGAACAGAGCAAAGAATACCTGAACCTATTCAAACACCCCTTGACACAAAAGGAAAAATCAAAGACAGGGTCTTATGGGAAGGAAAGTTAGAAACAGTGTACCAGCCTGGGTCTGCTTCTTTATATCGAACAGCTACCATGATGACATCAAACCCAACCAGAGATAAACTGAATTGGTAGCATTTGCCACTCTGCTTTCATTAACAAGTGTTGCTTTTTATTTTCAAAAACTCGAAAGGCTGTTTCCTGAGGCAATATCTGTCAGCCAAAATCAAACTGAACATAAAACGTGTCAACTTTGACTTTTCAGAGTCTATGTCTTTGACGACCTCTCTGAAAAAAAAATCTGTGGACAGCATAACCTTGTTGAAGGAGCAGCTTCATCAAGTAGGATGACTCTGTGGAACTGCACTCATTCCAATTCCAAGAAAGAATGATTAGATTAGATTCTCTTCAGTATGGGAAACAGGGATTCGGTCCAACAAGCCCACGTCTACCCTCCGAAGAGTAACCCATTCCCCTACACTGTATTTACCCACAACTAATGCACCTAACACAATGAGAAATTTAGCATGAACAATTCATCTAACCCGCTGACTGCGCAGATCGAATCACACATAAATGTCCTCTTTGAAATACGACCCATCATTGATCTGACATTTCAAATGCAGATCTAATATTTTCTCCAATCCCTGATGTGAGAGCGTTAGCAGGGGATTGGCAGGTTATTATGATGTACATAGGGTCACAGGTGATATTACCTCAAGTAGACTGAAACTGCTTTCTTTATCTTTTCAGGTAAACGTTAGAGTCTATTTCGGCATGGACTGTCCTAAAGCATATAACATTGAGAGAAGCCATCCAGTAACATTTCCGATATCTTTTTATTTCTCAACATAAGGTTCACTTGATTGTACTTCATCAGCAGTTACTTTGTATTGAACTAACTATAATTGTATTCTCTTCTTTATTTTTGTCTCCTCTACTTTGTGATTTATCATGACTTAAAATGGGAAGTGAAAAGAGTGCATCGATTATTGTAATGCCTGTACTAATCATCTAATTCATTTCTATATGGATTATTTGCGTATATATTTGGGCGACGTTCCTGTCGTTTATCAAAGAAGCATATTGAGGAATTCTATGTGTAATTGCTTCGCTTTATCATAGCCCATGATGGAGGGTTTAAATATGTCGAATCAAATAATTGTACTAACTCTTCTTGAACGAAATGCTTCCTTCGTCTCGATATTTTCGATGAACTGAGGAATATTTTGTGAGTGATCATGTACAATGTGAGTTGCTGTTTCTCAATAAAAATGCGGTGAATTGATTCTTGTGTTGAGATTCTGTGTCTCTTTGCAGACGTCAGTGTCACCGTGAGCATGTGTGAGTGTCAATGGTGAGTGTGAACGTTCCTTGTGTTTGCATGAATGTGCATGAGTGTCAGTGGATGAGAGTGTGAGTTTAGTTTTCAATGTTTCTCCGAATGTGTGCAAGTGTCAGTGAATGGGTGGGAGTGGGTGTATTTATCTGTGATAACGTAACTGTATCTGTGACTGCAAATGCGAACGTAATGGTGTTAATGTGACTATTTGAAATGTTTATTGCAGGAAGGAAGCATTCAGAAGATAGTGGAGACTTTAGAAATATTAACACTAAGAGGGATCTTGATGTAGAGAATCATAATTGCCTGAAAGTGGCAACGCAGGTAGATATGGTTAAGATGGCTTCTGGCATTCTTGTCATTGTAAGTCGGTCCAAGAGCAATATTTTGTCAGATTGCTTTTAGTAGAACTTTAATTGGGGCATATTTGGATTCCTGTGTCCATTTCTGTTCGCCACACTGCTGAGCGCATGTGGAAGCTCTGGAGCTGCTAAAATCATGACTTATCCAGAGGGCCTGATTTGGAGGGTGTTGGCTACAAGGAGAGATTGAACAAACTTGTTTTATTGTCACTTGAAGGTCAGAGGTTGAGGGGCGACCTGACAAATGTTTGCACATTGATGGGAAGGACGGATAGAATGGATAGTTGAAGTCCTTTTTACCCAGGTCAGCAATTTCAGTGATGAGAGGTCTTGGGTTTAAGAGACATCTCTACAGATATGCTGTGTATGAGTAAGCAGCGAGTAAAGGGAAATGGTCATCTCGAAACAAAAGGTTTGTAGTTTAACAAATCGCAATGTATCATTGCAATCTTCGCTGTCCAATGGACCTGTTCCTGTGGAAGATTCATAACTGACGATGGAGCAGGGTGCATCCATGGGATCCTACACAGGCTTTGGTATCAAATCTGCAAGGGGTTGCAAACTGGGACAGAGGCGGTGCTAAGTATTTGGAAGGAGAGAAATCTGATGGAGTGGATGCTAACATTGGGAAGTGGGAACAGTTTGAAAGTATTCTTCTTTGCTAACTTCACCAGATTTGCCCGACATGCTTCGGTGTGCAGTCCGGCGCTCTGACAGTCCAAACAAGCGAAAATGCTGAGATTCTGACGTTCAGGAAATTTAACCGCCGGTGCAGGGCGCGCGTTGTGATGCTAAATTGGGAGGGTCTTGCAAATTTGGTGTTGGGGGTGTGGGTGAGGACCAAGTATTTTGGAGGACACAAGTTTGCGGTGAATGGGAAAAATTAGGAAGGTACAAAGTTTACAGTTGCAAATTTGAGAGGAAGGTGGCGGTTCAATGGTCTGGAGGAGCGCAAATGCAGAGACGAGGAAATGGCAGAAGTATGTGCATTGAGGTGACATATTTGAGGGGCAAACTTTTGAACAAAATATTTTGTGGGCAGTAATTACGGTTGAAAGTGAGCCAGAGGGAACAAAAATACATGAAAGAGATTGGGTGAATGAAAGAAAAAGAGAAACAGATGGTATGC